>NC_062220.1:30460374-30762208 GCF_902686445.1 Sciurus carolinensis | reverse complement strand
TGATTCTTATCTAATCAGGAGGAATTTTGTTTCTGAATCTTACATTTTAGCAATCAAAGCCATTTGCTTTTGTAGTAAGGTAAATGCTCTGAACTGGTTACATCAATATATTCTAAGCTTTTAACATTCTAAGTCTACTTTTCAACAATGCCTCCCAACACTGCATCTCAATGATATTTTGGCAAAGTAACAACACAGAGGGGATCGGGTTTATTCGCTTATCTGAAAGACATTATTCAAATTTGCTTTTTATATAATTCACACAAAGCCATAAGCTTAAGATGTAGTCATGAATTAAAATATTCATCATGCGAGAAATTGACAGAATTCTGAGATGAGGAATAAATGTCAGACTGATGCCAAATTATTCTGTCTAAAATCAAGACCCTAATTAAATTTTGAAATTTTAAAGTTTGAAAAGTAGTTACTGAATAATAGGATCATGCCTCAAAAACCTCAATGTCCAATAACCACAGAAGAGTCCACAGAAAGTTCATTTAATTAGATGGCAGGGTATCAACAGTATACAGCAATGGGGACTTCATTACTTTAATATAGTGCATAAAGAAGGTTTTTTAAAGAGTAGCTTACTTTTTCATTCCTCTCATTTTCTTATTTCAGTAAAAATTGTTTCGATATTAATGTGACCAAGTTCCCTTACCCATTAAAAAAATAAATATTTCTCAGTATATGACAACTTAAGTAGAGGCTCCAAAATTATTCAAAGTAATAATGGGGAGTGAGTTTCTGTCAACCAAGAGATGCAAAATGATGACCTTATGGGCCAAATTTGGTTGCAAATATGTTTTACAAGCAGAGCATTTAAAAAATATTTTGGAATCTTTTTGCAGGGCATGCTGTTTTGATTCACATAATCCTATTTCACTTCACATGAATTTATGCTGCGTCACTCACAAAGTATTTGGTTTGGTTGGCCATTGGCAACCCTTGATTACAGTGAACACCTAGTGTGATCATGTGGAAGGGGAAAAATGTACACTGTATTATAGGTAGTGATGCCAAGTAGCTTAGAGAACAAACTCTAGAATCAGACAAACTTAAATTCTAATCATGGTCACTTACTAGCTAGATTACTTTGGATAAATTCATTAACCTCTTTATACATCAGTAATTTCATCTGTAAACTGATATCATAGTACCTATCACGAAGAATTGTAAGAACTGAATAATAATATAAAGTTCCAGGTACTTCAAATATATTTTAAGCAATTACTTTATTTTGATGTCAAAGATAGAAGAAGTCATGTGGTACATGAGATTGCTTAATAGTAGTATAATATAAGAGTACTCTAAAAAGGTAATCATCCAACAGGTAAGAAATACCTGTTTTATTTTAAAAAGTGTTTGAAAACAGTTTTCTGGTATGTTCACATGACTTTTATGGAAAAGGCATAATTGTTAGGATTATCTTATTGGTACCTACCACATGTTTCTTTAAGTGAGGCAATTATCATTCTATTACTGATGAAACATTTAAATGCATTCAAAACTTTTTGGTAAGTTTCTAAGCAAATTAAAGATCTTGTTTTAAAGGCAGGTTGAGCCTAATATCAGTAAAAGTAACTCATGCTTCCTGGGGACTTTTGCAACTTTAATAAAAATTGTATTGCAAAAGCCTTACTTCCATTTTCTCAACCATATTTGAGGGCAAAGGAGAATAACAAGACTTTAGAGGAAATCCTAGACTATTAGCTTCAGAAACAAAATTAAGTAATTGAGTTTCTACAACACAATATATCCAAAGTAGAAACACTATGTATTTTACCTGAACCTATGGCATTTAAAGGTATATTACAAAATAGAGTGTCCTACGTAGGTAGGAGTGGAACAAAAGATGAGACCTGGATAGGAATGGTTAAAGAGGAAAACGAGAATGAGGCTGGTGCTGGTGTGAGATGAAATGAGGATGTAAGCATTTAATTTTCTGTGCCCAAACCTAGAGAAACAAATAAAGCAATAAGACAAACTTATCAATAGCCTCATAACAAATGCAGCCATGTAACAAATCATACAGGAGAAAAACTGGAGTGTTTTAAATTTTATAACATTTAAATGTAAATCTTAAAATCATCAGGTCAAATATGAGGCAATAAATGCATGATGGAAAACTTTTCCCTCTTTCCAATTTTCTCGATTTCACTTTTCCTAATATGTCCTTAATTTTGATGAAAACTGAAATGATGATTTTAGATATCTGGGTATCCAAAAATATTTCAAGTCAAACTTTGCATTTGATTGCTTTACTTTTTTCATAAGTTTAAAGTTCTTTTGAGTCAATGTCCTTTTCCATTAATTTTAGTAAATATTTGAAATTAGCCTAAAATTTTCAGATCTACTAATCATAACTATATTTACAAAAGTTTCATGTAGTATTAACAAAACTTGCAATTCATACATTATACGGAAGCCACATGTTGACATTTTTATTTGTAAAAGAAGATTTTCCCAAATTGTGATAAATGCAGAAACAAAGTAGTGGGAAAAATATAGCAATACCCCAGAAATCGGAAAGCAGTTTAGGAATTTAACTTAGTACTGTAGCGATTTTATAAACATACTAAGTTTTAAAATCTTGTGAACTCCATTCTTTCAACTTTAATAATCTAATAAAAATTAAATTGTATCAAATTAAAGAAACATTTAAAATTTTATGACTGTTAACCTTTTTTAACCATAAATCATTTTAACAAACTCTGTTATGGGTATGTTCCTGAATTTGGAACTAAATTTATATCTCAGCTCTTACAAATATTCAAACTAATTATTTCAGAATGAATGTAGAATGACACTTTAATTAGTGATGTGTCTCCTGGCAATTAAGATTCTCTTGCTTCTCTCAGCAATTAAAATGGTAAGGCATATTATTAAGGTCCCACGATTCTTCATACCTCTTCCTGACAATTACCATGGGAAACATTAAAGGCAAGATTGCAGTTATAATCCATTCACTGAATATTTGGTATCAGAATAAACACTTTTTCCTTCTTGCCTAGTAAATTTTTCATTCCACTCATATTATTCATCAATCATTAAAGCAATTTGTGCTCTTTATCATAAAGTTCATTTTTTCATATTACATGACTTATTATAACCAATTGATTTTGTATAAATGCAAGTTGTAGGGATAATTTTAATTAGAAAATAATTTTTAACCCATTTATTCATGATATGACTTTAATGATCAGAACAATAAATAGAGGGTGCTAAATGCTGGCAGAAAAATCAGTGCTAAAAATATGAATCATCTAAAATTACTGTAAAGTGAATATATTAATATAACAAAGATGTATGCAGAGAAACAAAGATATATGGACAAAACAGTCGATACTGCAGGTGAGGATGAAGGAAAAGAGATGCATTTTTAAATTTATTCTCTGTTGGTATACAACCACAAAAGTTAACTCTTATATATTAGAGTATACTTTTAAAGTGCTACCCTGTGGTGACTTTTCTTGATGCTTCTCTGATAATTTGTTTTAATGAAACATATAATACTACCGTGATAAGAAAACATCTTGATGTTACATGGGCTATAGATATTATAAAATTAAAACAGGGTTCATTTGTAAATCGATTTATTTTAAATTGATGATAGCTAGCAAGGTTCTAGGCACTTCAGTGATATATTGACTCACTTCACTCTTGCAGCACCTTTTGAAACAGGTAATTAGCATATTTCATTTTTCAGATGAAGAAGTGAGGCAAAGGGAAATTAAGTAACTTGCCCCAGGATCACCCAGAGATAGAATTATATTAGGCACCTGGGTTGCACATTCTAGGTACTCCAACGAAGCTGTACTACTATGTCTTTTAGTAAGTTTTAATTATTTTTCAACTCATTTAACCAATGATTCATATATTTCAGCATACGCGTACCTTCCTTTCTTTCAGTCATGCTACTTAGTAAGTCTAGGGGTTCTATTTTTGAGGGAATAACACATGGTTGCTTATAACTAAGAGCAAGACTGGACGGCAAAAGCAGGTTCTGTAAGGTGTTCATAATTGTGTTACTTGAGGTCAAGGCAAAGGCTAAACATGGGAACTTGTCTCTCTGAACAAAAGGCCATGTTTCTGATCAATGGAAAATGAGATATGGGGAGTGGCAAATTTATCCATATTTTTACAGTATTTTCAACCATTGCTTTCCAGTTTTACTGTGGCTATTTTTTTTTTTTTTTTTCCAGGTGCTTGGGATTGAACCCTGGGCCTTGTGCTATGGGCCTTGTGCTATGCGAGGCAAGCACTCTACCAACTGAGCTATCTCCCCAGCCCTTACTGTGGCTGTCTTGATTCACTTCAGTGTTGTGGTCCTCTCAGCCAGTCCTGTTCACTCTGTTCAGTGAGTGCTTCTTTGCAGCATGGTCTACATCAGGACAGCAATTTATCTGATCATCAGGTTCTACCAGCTTTCCTTATACAAATTTTCACTAAGAGGGGCTGAGTTCTTTTTATTGTTCTTACATATGTCCCATATTTGTTTAGTTTAATGAACACTGATAAACACAAATGGTTCTCAAAGGGATGACCAACAGAGATATTTTTCAGTTCCTGTTTTCAAATACTTATTATATCCTTGCTCTTTCACTGCTGAAGAGGACCGATAAAAATTACACCCAAGGGGACTACACAGGTACAGGGCAAAATGCATGGATTTATGGAGCTCATTTATAGGGCCCATTAGGAGTTTGGCTTAACACTTATATAAAGAAAAGAACATTTTAAATTCACTTATTTTCTTTGAGATAGCAAAATTTAATTTAATTAAAATTCTATATATGAAAAGTTCAAGGCAGCCAGGAAAGGGAAAAAGCCAGGTGTTTGTGTACTGGAGGTGACAGAGGTGGAGATGGGAAGCCCAGCTGCTGGAATTAAGGAGTGTACCTAGGAAAGAGGACCTCTGTCTCACTGTGCAATTCAAATCTGTCTTGTGTACTGTGCTCTAGCAAAGTTGGAATGATCTCCTTGAGGCAGGAGTGCCATAGACTGTTATATAAAATGGACCCAGCAGTTCGCTCAACCAGGGGAATGGGCAGGAAGTGGCTTGTAGTTAACTCATGAAGGAAGATTAGATTAATCCTAGAAAAATAAACTACTTTCTTTGTCCATGTGCTAATGTGAGTGAACATGTAACCTGGTGCCAGATTGGTAGGGTTTTGTTAAGCACAGAGTGGAAGAAACAGGGATGCATTAGTAAAAGCATTTTCTGGATATATAAATTTATCAATTTGTCTGATATTGGATTTTATATTAGATATAGAAGGGAAAAAGGCTGCAAAGAGTAGATGGGACCAGATTTTTGAAGAATTTCAATGTTAGTTTAAGGAATTTGAATCCAATTCCATACACAATGGGGAAGCACTAGCAGTTTTTGGTAGAGATATTATAAATAATGTTCCTAAACCTCTGAATGGCTTGGAAAACAGGTGAGTATAGGAAAATCAGAACAAAAGTTACTGAAACAGGCCTTTTGCTATTGTTGTTATAATAGAAATTGAATTAGGATTGGTAGAACAAATAAAAAGGAATTTCATTGTGGAAAACACCAGAGAGACAGACAGAGACGTATTATTACTAACAGGCGAAGAGGAAGTAGAACATTAAAGATAAACCTAAACATCCCTCCAACTGAAAGAATTGCTAAGGTTGCCAATTTCACAAGGGTGGAAACAGCTGATAATCAAATTCTCTCTTTTCAGACTATTGCTAATTCCTTCTACAGTGTTGGAAGAAATAAAAATTTGTTTTTGGAAATACTATATGAAAAAGCAAAGGCCCTAAAAAGACATGTTTTATAAAAAACAAATTGATATTTTTCTTTTAATCATGAGAATAAGGCATACTTGTTTGATTAGTTATGTGCTATTCTTCAGGTAATCCCAAGATGATTGATTTGATGTTTTAATACTTATAAATTCTTTGCTTCCTCTGTTCACGCCATGCATACTGGCATTCAATCATGGTAAAGTTGTGATTTTTTTTTTTTAAATAATCAGAACACACACCCATCCAGCTCAAAAACTTCCTATCTTTCTCAGTATTGTTCACTTGGAATGGTTTTCAGGTATTACAAATACAGCCTTCTAGGGAGCTGTGGCATGATGTTATGTCTTGCTACCAATGCTGCATTCAATTAGACTTCTGATTATCTAGAGGAGTGGCCAATATTCCTTATGACTCTTAAGACTGTATGCTATTATTTTTGAAAGAAAGCCATAATTAAATATACTAATAGACAAGTCATTACTACTTCTAAAAAGGGATTCTTTGCAATATTTTCTGTATTTTCAGACACTGTCCTATGCATATTTTCCTAAGATTCTTTTTCTTCTCCTTGGACCTCTGCCAAAACCCCCTTCACTCATTCTCCCTTGTTCAGAGGCCAGGTCTGCTGTCATGAATGTCCATTACTGCTACTGATGCTGTTCTTTCAGGTTTCTAGTTTATGTAACTTCCAGCTCCTGTATCTCTTCTGATGTTGGCCTTCTGCTATGCCCTGACCCTCTGAAATCTCTGCAAATCTCCAAAGCAGTCAGTGCGCTCTTTGGCTTGTTCCTTCCACTCCTCTCTTTCGTGCTAGGTCCAGGACTAGTCTCTGGTGATGACAGCGCTCATTCCTTTCCTATTTCTCCTCCTTCTTCTTGTCCATTGTTAGGGAGACTATGTGCATCAAGGTTTTTTTTAGGTCTATTTAAATGGAGTAAAAGCATTCACTAAATAGAATTGACAGAAAAACATCCTGAAATGTGACTATTTCATTAACTCAGTGGTCACTGCAGTAGAAAGAATGCAAATGACTTTCATTGATTCCACAAAAGACAGTGTGAATGAAGCTCAAATCTAAGGTGGTTTATTTTTGCATTAAGTATTTAATAAGTATTGATTACATGACACATTATTCTTACAAATAAAAAAAATACTAACCCTGGAGTATACTCACACCTACAGGAAATGTTACTAAAACTTCCTACTACAGTCTAATAACACATCACAGAAATGGTCTAAATAATAGATAATAAACACTATTAGAGAATAGATTCTCCATCACAGACAACAAGCCTTTACAAAAGTTTTTTAAAGTAAACCTCACATAAAGAATAATAACTTTGAATTTAAGTTCTAGGAAAAATACATATTTTTATGATTAGAGTCTTTAGATTTATAGACATACGAGATATATACTTTAGTGAAACTTCCTGTAATTCTTCTGGGGCGGTAAATATTTTGAAACTCTCCAAATTTTTTGTATTATAGTAGACCAATTAGATGGCACCATAATTTGAAGTTTATATCTGAACAGTTCAACACTTTGAAAATGAAAGAATTGTGAACACAATTTCTGCATCATCTTTTTTCTTTAGAAAACATTCATTCGTTCACTCAACAAGTATTTATTTGGTTCTTACTAAGTGCTAAGCAACCTTCTGAATATTGGGTTTAAAAGTAGCTGTAAGACAAGGTTCCAACCCTATGGGAATTACATTTGTTTGGGAAACTGGTCAATAATAGATCATGTCATGGAGATTATATTCTGGTTGTAGAACTAGCCAAAAATAATAGCCAGTGACTAAAACATCAGGTAATGACAAGAGTTTAAAAAAGTAATGAAGCCAGTTAAAAGCAGAGAGAATTGGTAGCAAGGAGAGAAGGGCACTCTGCAGAGTGATGGGCTTTTCTGTAGTGATGGCCTCTGATGGAGACCTGACTCATGAGAGGGGCTACTGTGGGAGAGGGGGCAGCACATTCTGTCGCAGAGTCAGCAGTGGCAAAGGACTTCAGAACCTGCATCTCGACAGCACTAATCTCCCAGGGACTGTTTGCATAAAGCATTAACACACATAGTCAGACGAATTATTCAAGTATATGAATGTCTTGGGTGCTCTAATAACTACAAAATAAGTCAGTTAGTCATTAAGTATTGAGCAGTTCTCTTAGGCTTATCGCTATCCTTAAATGAAGCACATATGAAACCAAAATTTAAAATATACAGCAAATACCTAAGATGAAATTAAAACTAACATATTTGGCATACAAAAACTTCTGAGATCAACTGTGTATCATTAAACTGAAGCAATTGTAATACCATAACTAGCAAGACCTGATAGACTGCTCAGAGCTACATAAATCAAGTCATATTTATTTAATGATTTAAGCAAAAAAAATAATAATAAGTTAAGCTCGCAATTGCACTAACACACACAAAAAGTACCATTAGTTTTTCAAAATATGCATTGAAAGCATCAAGATTAAAAGATATGTTAGACTGCATGAGACTGAAATTAAAGGGACAGTTCTATCTTATTTCTCTCACTTGCTATGAAATAATCTCCAGATATTCTTTAGAAACTAAGCTTATTTCTCAGATACATCCTATAAGTCAGCTACTCAAAGTTCAAAGCTTGTATGTAGTATGTTCCTTTTTCTCCATTGGACATAAGAATCAAAACAATGTTTCCAGAAAAAGAAACAAACCAAGAGAAACAACTCCCCACCTGCAACCAAAATGGCTGCCAAATAAAATTTTACAGTTTAATAATTAAGCAAAGTTCCCTGATGAAGATTATAACTTTTATACTTTCAAGGAATTATGATTTGTCCCCTCTATTTTCTCATCTGTCTTTAAGCATTGTTTCAGGATAAAGTCAAATTATATATTAAAACTAGAAGAATATAATTATCATTGAATACTTTCACCACGAAGATAATAAACATTTGAGGAAACATATATTTGGCCTGATTTAAACATTACACAAGGGGTACATGTATTGAAGCATAATGGTAACCCACTAATATGTACAATTTTTATGTTTCTATGTATGCTAGAAATCAATTTTAAATAAAAATTGTAAAAAAATTAATAATGCATGTTACTAGCTAACTGAACACTTACTGTATAGTAAGCTCTGTCACATGCTTTATGACTACATCTCATTTGCCACTCAAGACAGTCTAACACTAGTGGTGAGAAAAGTGAAGATCTGAGAAAACTTGATGCAATTCTCAAATAAACAACAGGGACAATTTAAAATCAAGTCCAGCCTCAAAGCCTATGTACTTTACCAACTATGAACCCTGCTTCCTGTTGACAGAAAAGATCTTAAAGAACAATTTGACTTGAAAATCATTTAACTATTTCCCTCTTGCCCATGAGTATGAACATTTCCATCTCAGTTTCCTTAAGACCAATTTTAGGTTTAAAATAAAGAATTCAAAGAAAGAAACTTCACGTAAAACATGGCGATTATAGTTAATAACAAAAAAAATCTGAGCACATTTTAAGTGTTCTTACTACAAAAAACAAGTATGTGTGCATATATAAATTGGCTGGATTAGTCATTCTGTAATGTTTACATGTTTCAAAATATGTTGTAAGTGATAAATACAGTTTTGTCAACTTAAATGAATGAAGGAATGATGGAAGAAAGATTTTTTTAAAGAAGGAAACAGATTTTTGAGCTGGAAGGAACCTAATGATGTGTTAGGGAGCCCATGTTGTTTAAGGATGAGAAAACTAAGGAGGCAGAGGATGAAAGTCACACAAGCTGGCTGGAGTGTAACCTCCCAGGAAGGCTCCTGCTGTGCTCAGCAGCAGCTTCCATAAGGGCTTGAAAAGGAGTAGGGGGTGTGTCAGAGGCTGGGGGTTTTGGAAGACACTTTTGTTCCATTTCATACTTTAAATTTTCATTTTTCCTCCTTTTACTAGTATCTCAAAATGCCTTCTTTAGGGTTTTATCAATAATTACCACATGTTACTGTGTGCTAGCCAGTCACTCTCCTAATAAGCACAGTATGTATTAGGGCTGCTACTTCAGACAAGTCTCTGAGCCTGGCTCTGCTAACATTTGCATTTTGTATTTGAGAAAACTAAGGCACAGAGAGGTTTCATAACTTTCCCAAGACCTCATAGCTACTAATGATGAAGGCCAATGATTTGAATTCATGGAATTTGGCTCCAGAGTTTTTGTTCTTCAGTCCTGATAACCCTTGAAAAAATCAACTATCAAGAATCCTCTAGTAATTAGAGAAACTCAAATTAGAACAACCTTAAGATTTCATCTTATTCCAATTAGAATGGCTATTATCAAGAACACAAACAATAATACATGTTGGCGTGGATGTGGGGAAAAAGGCACACTCATATGTTGCTGGTGCAGTTGCAAATTGGTGCAGCCACTCTGGAAAGCAGTGTGGAGTTTCCTCAGAAAACTTGGAATGGACCACCTTTTGACCCACTTATCCCACTCCTCGGTTTATACCCAGAGGACTTAAAATTAGCACACTATATCAATATTTATAGCAGCTCAATTCACAATAGCTCGATTGTGGAACCAAACTAGATGCCCTCCGACAGAAGAATGGATAAAGAAACTGTGGTATATATACACAATGGAATATTATTCAGCCATAAAGAATAATAATATTATGGTATTTGCAGATAAACGAATATTGGAGAATATCATGCTAAGTGAAATAAGCCAATCCCCAAAAAACAAAGACCAAATGTTTTCCCTGGTAAGTGGATGATGATACTTAGTGGGGGTAGGGGGTGAGAGAAGAATGGAGAAATTTTAGATTATATAGAAGGTAATTAGAGGGAGGAGGGGTTGGGGTATGAAATATGGTAGAATGAGACAGACATCATTACCCTATGTACATGTATGATTACACAAATGGTATGAATCTACATCGCGCACAACCATAGAAATAAAATGATGTACCATTTGTGTACAATGAATCAAATGCAGTCTGTAAAACTAAAGAATATAATAAAAAATCCTTTGGAGAGTATATGAAGGGATACAATCAAATGAATTTCCTTAATAATCATATTTTTAGTAAAATAAATTTAGCTACCCTTAACTGAAATAAAATCTTTTTCTTAGATTGCTAACTGCAAATCTTTCACTGTAGAAGTAGTATAACCACATTACAGAAGATATGGAAAAGAGAAAAAATTCAATTTCATTCATTGTTTTATTGAGTATTTTAGTGTACTTCCTTTCTAAATTCCATATGCATCTGTTTTTAATATTAGCTGACTATACTAAATTCTATAGCATGCACTTTTCAAATTAATCTTATACAACGGAAGCCTTTCTTAGCCTGATGTCTGTCAGTCCTTATTCATCCTTCCCTTGCCTTGAGAGGTTTCAAATGAATTCCCAATTTTTTTCATCTCTCTCCATGCTGCCCTCCTTTTGGCCACTTCTCTCCAAACACTGTGTGTCCTCCGTAATAATGGCATGGCAATGGAATGAGAGGCTTGTGAACACGGAGAGGTTGGGGAGCAAAGGAGTTACTGAATCATAAGGTTCTGGGGCCTAAGGAGTTTTTGAATTTTCTAGGCCACAGTCCCTGTTAGCAACTGATAAAACTGAGGTCAAGGCAGATGTACTGACTTATTCAAGTTAGTGACAGAATTGAGACCAAAGCCACAAGTCTTGGCTCTTAAGCTAGAGCTCACTCTACATAACTATCATGATCTATCTATCCTTTATCTAGTCACTAGTCAGTCACATATACCAGAGAATGAACTAAATATTAATACTTAAATAAAGTCTAAAATTTTTCCTCACCTCTCATAATGGTCAGGCATTAAACAAGTCCACAAATTATGCTTTATTAAACACAGGATTACTGTATCTGTACACAGTACAAAGTAAGGTCTTGTTTTGCAAATAAAACTCTTATGATTCTGCACATTAACTTGTAACAAAAATTTCATATACACTATTTTATATTCTATTTCTAAATAATTTTCACTATGACTTAAAGTATGGAAAATTAAGATAATCCATGACTATATATGGTCTGTTTTGAAGGGTATCAGAGATGAGAGGAATAAAAGAAAAAAGAAAAGAAATGCTTGTCAAGATGTTTCTCTCCTGGAGAAGAATCCTAAAAGGATGAATAAAAAGATGCAGTTTGAGCTTAAATTTAAGGCAAGTATTTATTATAGTAGCAACCAGGAAGTATAACAAGTTGAAATTCTTCATTTAATGACTATTGAACTGTTTGGAAATACTTCTATCATTATTACCTAATTTGTTAATAAGCACTAATAAGTAAAAATAAAAATACAGGTATTAATGATTTAACAACAACAAAAAGGCCTCAAATGTTAAGGAATGTGGAAAAAGAAATTGACTTTATAACTTACTCTCTTCTCATTGTAAACATGATGACTAAGTTACTTGTTTATGGAGGAGCACAGACCAGCATCTTTTTTTGGGAAAATAGTTGGAAACAGAATTGATCATGACTTAAGAAACTAGCAAGCATGTGGCCAAAAGTTTTGGCAAGACTATGAGCCACAGAATTTCTTTGACAACAGGATAGGGTAGACTGAGGCATGTGAATCTGGGAAGGCAAACAGACTCAAATATAGGTTCAGAGGAAGGTCAGATGGAAAATATGTTTATTTTAGACAAAATCAGATAGGAAGTCATTCTCAAAGCTAGGTTTAAAACAAGAAATCAGGGGTAGGTGATTGCCTAGCCCTGGACTGTGCTAGGTCTTGAATTTGATCTTCACTATAGTTTAAAAAAAAAAAAAAAAAAAAGTGGGTGGGGAGAGGGAAAAGGAAAACAGTTTTCTCTAGCAAAGAACACATTTGTTTTTTGTAAGACCTGAACCTTCCAAACAATTTCCAGCAAGACATAATTAAGATTTTCTTCCCTTTGCTCATGATATTGTCCCTTAAACTAGTTACAGGTCATAAATCTTTTCTTTTTTTCTTGCTTTTTTTTGGAGGGTGCTGGGAATTGAACCCAGGGTCACTTAAACACTGAGCCACATCCCCAGCACTGTTTTATATTTTATTTAGAGACAGGGTCTCACTGAGTTGCTTAGGACCTTGCTAAGTTGCTGAGGCTGGCTTTGAACTTAAGATTCTCCTACCTCAGCCTCCTGAGCAGCTGGGATTACTGGTGTATCACTGCACCCAGCCAGAACATAAATCTTAAATCAGAAACAAAACATGCAACTTTATTGGAGCATAGTCATTTCACTTTATGTGCAAATGTGATGACTGAATGCTAAGTGTGTGAAGTTTTTGTGTGATGTCCTAGCCTAGATGTCCAGCTGCCCCTGTTTCTGGGCAAGCAAGGGTCATGGGTAAGCATGGGATCATGGCCTGCTTATTCTGTTCTTCTGCCAGAGGCTGGATTGCTGTCCTTCCTGTACAACAAGAGATGAGCCTTTTATATTTTTATGACATAAATTTAACAGGAGAGTTTTATTAGTGACAATTTAAAAACCCATCTATTCATTCAACAAAAATATAAAAAGTATAAACTGTAACACAAAGAAAAATGTGTATCTATGATAGTGATTTTGCTAAGATTTTACCTTATCAATTCATGACTGTGAGAAAATCTGTCTATATATATCTATTCATAAAAAATTTTTATTCATTTTTTTCCTATAAAACCAATTAGTTGTTTGTAGACCTCTGATAGATTGTGGTCATAATGCTGCCACTTATATGACAGTCAATTTAATTTTCTTCTTTCTCCTTTTCAGTTATAGATTTGTCACAATAGTCATTTATTTCATTACTTTCATCTTATTTTGCTTTTCTTTTAGCTGAGAAAATAACATTTGAATTAGGAAAATAATTTCATTTAGTAAGAATGGGGACAGCAAAACTGTGTTTTAAGTTAATGCTGCTACTTAGCCACTAGGCTATGCTAAAGTACAGTTCATTTGTTAAGAATGCTGCTGTATCCCAGCTATGCACAAAAGCAGGAAATAAATTTAAAAACTGGATGTGAATCATGCAATCATTCAAAATCTAGCTGGTAATTTATTTAACAGATTTATCTAACAGTTTCTATAATTAGTTTATACGAAACACTCCAAATGAATAATGAATCCAATATTTTGCTAAATACATTTCTTTTGGTAATGTCCAATGTGGTTTTAAAAGGAGGGGATCATCATTAGACTTTTTTGCCTAAAGTAAATATCCATTTTAATTTGCATGAAGTTAGCCCAACTTGAAAAAAACCTATAAGGTATACTTATGAACTGATTAGTTATCGGAAACATGAGCTTTAGGTCACATGTGCTTTGCTTTCTTCTTCAAAAAATAGATCATTAAAAATGCAGTTTAAAACCACACACCATTTAATTTATTTAAGGTATTTTTTACACTAAAATCATTCTCATTCCTTGTAAATTGTCTTTAAAACCTTTTAAGTTTCAAGTTATGAATGCAGCTTATTCTAAAATTTACACCTTTTCCCCTTAAAACTCCAAGGAGCACACGGTTAATCATTTTCCTGGCTGTTATATCATCCTCAGTTACATACTGTGGGAGACACTGGGGCTTCAAACAGGCCTAAAAAGCTTACTGTGCAGTTGGAAACACATGAAAACATAAATAATATTTATAAAAATATTTAATTAGGAGCAATGCAGAGATCATAGGTAAGTGACACACAAAACAGAGTATGTGCTAAGAGTCCAAATATGAGAGTCCTACTTCATTGAAAAAGAATAGCCTTATACTACTAATGTCCCAGAGGATCTCTAAGTCTGATGTGCTGTCAAGATAAAACTCCATAACACTCTAAGTTATTGTTTAATCCACTGAACAACTCATCTGTTAAGAGGAATGTGCCATATTTTAAATATGAACACATCTTTTTAAAAAACAGCTTGTTTCTGTTATTCATATTAACAATATCAGCTTTTTTCTTTTTCAATTATTAATTATCATCTATTAATTATTAATTATAGGATGCATTATTTACAGAACATAATCCAACTTCAAAGTAAAATGTTATTAATCTACTATTCCTAGTACCTTGGTAGATGATTGCATACTGATAAGAAAAAGGTTAGTTGACTTTCTTTCTCAAATGTAGTTCAGTAAAACCCATTTAAGAAGCACTGCAGAAAAGATGAATGTAGTTATGCTGTGGTTGAAATCATGTTTTCCAATATATAGCTATGTACAGGGGTAATATTCAAAATATTTAAAAGTGTCACCACACAGGGACTGAAAAGCCAGAACAGATGCTGTGGTAAAGCACCTCCAACTGTCCCTGCCTAGAGGGATCAACTGCTATTACTGAAACATTGAAAATGTTCAATTCTGGTAAATTATCACTTCTAATTTTGTATTAATATAGTTTTTGTTGAACTGCAATGTGGACTATAATATTCTTAACTTAGCAGAACAATGTCTCAGATATTTTCATTTCTTTCACTTTGCATGCCATCAACTGCAGAGATGTCCAGAATGCCAGTTAGAATCTCTTAGCAGTGGGAGGTAATAACCCATGTGGCTGGAATGTGAGGCATGCCTAGTCTGAATCCTTTGGTAAGCTCTTGAGCTTTAGGTTAAGATTAAATTGAGAGACTATGACCTATCTTCTTCAGTGTCCCTTCTGTGGTCCCTTCTGTAGATCTGTAGTCTTGAGCAGAAGTCAATTGCAGAGCCAGTATGAAGGTCATTAGTTAGTTAAAGAAATGTGATAAAAACAAATTCTATTTTGGTGCAACAGAGTGACACCTCACTCTACCCCTACAAAAAAATCATACTCTACAGGGGGCTGGACTGACCCACCTGCTCTGGACCATTGTAAATTTAGGAGCCGCTAGATTAAGACCAGGGATTTCTTTCTTCAGAATTAAAGGCTACAGAACTTGCCCTATGCTTTGCTTAATGTTCCATTTTCCTTCCGGGAACAATCTGAAAGCCCCAGGGGTATTTGACATGGTACTGGCCATGGTAGATTATGGGCCATCTTGGCATTATGATAGACTCCCATTTCTTACTGTGCTCTTCATCAAAAGAAAAGGAGACTGAGCAAAAAATGATAGAGAAATAACTGCAGTTCCTGGAACATACTGTGTTCTTTTATGTCTGACTCGAAACTCTACTAGTCCCTAAGTACTTTGAGAGCTAGTGGCCGCTCTAGTCTCAAAGCACTCCATGCCAACTGTGTGAAACCTGTCATTAGCTCACAGCGCCCCCAGGACTCCTGCCTTTGTATGGGCTGTGTCATGTGACTGGAATGCCCTTCCTCCCCAGTGTTCACCTCCAAATTCCATGGTAAAAGTTCCAAACAGGAACAGAGGACGTCCTTGATAACTGTCTGCTGCATAAATTAACGGTGAGCAGTAGATAGATGAATGAAAGAACTGTAAGTATTAAGTCCCAGGATCTCCATCTGCATTATGAGCTGAGTCACAGACTTGACTTCCTCGGTACATTTGAGATGGCACAATGTAGGCTACCTAAATTACTGTTCCCTTTCTAAGAGGTGATGGTCCAAGGTATTTTTTCCCTTTCATGAGCTATTACGAAAATGTACATCCTGTCCTCCAAATCAAGGAAGTGATACAGTCTCACCCTGGTGTAGCAATGTTCTCATCCCAGTGGTGGTATGTACATTTGGATTGCCCCCTGCACAGCACCCAACTTCGTTTTCCCGAAGAGTTATCCAAAGAATCATTCTCATCTTTTGAACCATCAGCCTGTTTGTGATCTGGCTTCAAAGCCAGCAGATCTGTCCTGACAGGAATGTACTTTCCGAGACTCCTGAGACTGTGCTAAACTCAGGCAAGCCCCTTCAGCAACTGCTTCTCTCCATAAAAAGAAAAGTGGCCATTCTTTCCTATTGGCTAACACCTCATGCTGGGATTCGGCTGTAGTTAAGTCCTAAAGTGTTAATCTGTGAAAGATTTGGATTTCGAAAACTCATTTTATTTTATTCAAGATTTCAGACCTGTTCCTTCACCAGCTACAAGAGAAAAAGGACACCGGCAGAAACGAAGGTTGATTCAGACCATGGCACTGCGCAGGGGACAGTCCCTTTCCTGCTTGCTTATCATCAGTAGCAGTCTCTCCAGTATTGATCTAGTTTTCACTCACATGTCAGGCAAACACTCATATCTCTTCTGTCAAAACTTGAACAACCTCCTGGGTTATGTCAGAACCACCTTCTAGTTTTTATATATTCTCTGAAAGTTTAACCTTTTCTGGGGACTTGAACACTGGGCTTGTTTCAACTATTCCTGTATCTACAATGTAAAGAATTCTTGTCAACAGTTATCTCTGCATGTCTGAGTTATGACTAGTGTGTAACACCAAAATGACCGAGCCCAACATTGTGTCAGTGTACAGAAAAACAGTTACACTAACAACATACTCAGGTACTTACCCATAAATATTTTCATGGATCCAGAAAACTGGAAAACAACCTGTATACATCAATATTTTTGAGAAAACTCCATGTGGAAATCTGATAGGCTGGTTCTCTCACTAAGGTGACAAAAGTAATACAATGAAATGAAATAAAACAATTGAAGGGTAAAATATTTTCAAATGACACTTACCCACTATGCTTCATGTGTGGTGGTTTCTCCATGCGCACTGCCAGTTTGATTTTTAAGTCATAGTCCTGACTATTTTTTGGAACTATCATGCGGTGTAGTTCAGCAGACTTGGAGCTATTAGAAGTTGGGTATAATACCACCTGAAAAGGACAAAAAAAAAAATTGAAGTGCATGGAGTGTGTGGTACAGATCATCTCTGAACTGACACAGGAATCTATTCTGTACATTTCCTACTTGTGAAGAAGGTGTCAATGCCCAAACCTATCTCATAAACCATTTGACTACCTCCTACCACAACAGATGGGTTTTTGATATAGACATTTTTTTTGACAAGTATGTGTGTTCATATTATTACAAAATATGTTTTCTTCCTGTGTCACTTTAAAATGAATTAATAGCACAACAAACTACGGTTAAACTGACAGTTGAAAAATACTTAATGGACACCTATAATTTCAAGACTATTCAAAACTTCTTAGGGCCAAGAAAGTTCAGAAAAAGATTCATTGAAATTGCTGATAACATGCCTATAAACCAAAACCAATTATTGAAGCTGTACAAATATGCTCATATTTTAACATTTGCATTATAAAATAGTACTAAAGGAAATCAATTAGAGATGGACAAGAATGATCATAGCACATTTTCTACTCTAGATCAATATAATACCAAGAAAAGCTCTTCTTCCTGAATAAGCTTTTTCAGAACCATAGAGATGAATTATAATGAGTGAAACAAAGTAATTATTTTAAATACACTGCCAAGTTACCAAGTGATTATTTTTTACACTTTGAAAAGTCAACCCAAGAACGGAAAGCCCATTCTTCAGACACTAGTTGCCACCCAGACAAGGCACCATTTCGCTTGGTCTTGGCACTGTGTAAACATAACCTGTGTCCAAGCCTTGCTGGACATTTAAAATGGAAGCACTAGCCAGGTGTAGTGATACGCAAGCAATGGCTCAGAAGGCTGAGGCAGGAGGATAGCAAGCTCGAGGCCAGTCTCAGCAACTCGGCCAGGCCCTAAGCAACTTTGCAAGATCCTCTTTCAAAAGGTGAGGTGGCTCATGGGTTAAGCGCCCCTGGGTTCAATCCTTGGTACCCCCAGCCAAAACAAACAAAGAAACAAACAAACAACCTGCTGACATGGAAGAAAGCACAGCACATTATAAATTAAGTCATTCTTAGCTTAAATCAACAGGAAAACAAATAAACCTGAAGTTTAGATATGAAAGCACTATTGGTTTTTTTTGGCATTTACTTTCTTTTATTTATTTATTTATTATTTTTATTTTTTGATTAAAATCTTTTTTATTTTTACAGACTGGATTTTGAGTCATTGTACACAAATGGGGTACAACTTTTCATTTCTATGGTTGTACACAATGTAGATTCACACCATTCATGTAATCATCATATACATAGGGTGATACTGTCTGTTTCATTCTACTATATTTCTGTCCCTCACTCCCTCCCACCCCATTTTCCTTTACACCATCCAAAGTTCTTTCATTTTTCTCTTCCCCCTGCCACCGTCTCTCATATATTGTCATGCACTTATTGGAGAAAATATTTGGCCTTTGGTTTTTTGGGCTTGGTCTATTTCACTTAGCATGATATTTTCCAACTTCATCCATTTACTAGCCAATGCCATAATTTTATTCTTCTTCATGGCTGAGTAATATTCCATTGTTATATATACCAAAGTTTCTTTAGATATTCATCAGTTGAAGGGCATCTAGGTTGGTTCCACAATCTGGTTATTGTGAATTAAACTGCTATGAACATTGATGTGGCTTCATCACTGTAGTATGCTGACTTTAAGTCCTTTGGGTAAAAACCAAGGAGTGGGATAGTTGGATCAAATGGTGGGTCCACTCCAAGTTTTCTGAGGACTCTCCACACTGCTTTCCAGAGTGGCTGCACCAATTTGCAACTCCACCAGCAATGTATGAGTGTGCCTTTTCCCCCACATCCATGCCAACACTTATTATTGCTTGTGTTCTTGATAATAGTCATTCTAATTGGAGTTAGATGAAATCTTAGAGAAATACAAATTAAAACCACCCTAATTACTAGCACTTTTTCATATATTTGTTGATCACCTATATATCTTCTTCTGTGAAGTGTCCGCCCATTTCCTTAGCCCATTTATTGACTGGGTTCTTTATATTTTGGGTGTAAAGTTTTTTTAAGTTCTTTATAAGCTTTGGAGATTAGTGCTCTGTCTAAAGTGTGCGTGGAAAAGATTTTCTCCCACTCTGAAGGCTTTCTTTTCACATTATTGATTGTTTCTTGTGCTGAGAAAAAACTTTTTAGTTTGAATCTCTCCCATTTATTATCGCTTTTATTTCTTGCACTGTGGGGGTCTTGTTAAAGAAGTCTGGTCCTAAGCAAACATGATGGAGATTTGGGCCTACTTTTTCTTCTATTTGGTGAAAGGTCTCAAGCCTAATTCCTAGATCCTTGATCCATTTTGAGTTGAGTTTTGTACAGGGTGAGAGATAGGAGTTTAATTTCATTTTACTGCATATGGATTTCCAGTGTTTTTAAAGCAAACAAGGCAACTAAAGTTTTTGCTTCTTTTCCTTTCAAAAATCCTTCAATTGCATGTGTAAGTAAAAGTATTTACTGAAAATCTTCAAGCAAGGCACTCTCCCTCGGAAAGACAACACCATCACAAACAAAACCTTCTCAAACCATCCTCGACTGCAAGTTGTTCAATGTATTCACTATTTTTAGACTTTTTTCAATCCTTTCCTAAAAGTCTTTGCTCTGCTGAGACTGGCACATCCACATTCTCAAGCAACAAAGGACATTTAAGAACAGATAAAATGGTATGTGCCTTGTTTTCAAAATTGCAATCATACTCTAATATTGCCTTGTTTATACTGCTAAAATATCCAGTAGAACATTTTAAAGATTCTTAAGTGATGGTAAAGAAAAAATAAGTTGATAGCTTTTGGCTTAGACCAGAAGACAAAGGAATAGTTTTATCAACTTACAAGGTGATTCCAAAATAGCAGTAACAACAAGATCAAAGACTAAGAGCTACATATTCTCTCTAGCTGTGATATTCCTAGCAAAACTGGGAGGCTTTTCTGTCCTTCTCCCCATATATCCCTTAAAAAAAATTATTTGGGCAAGAGCCACCTATAGACTTTATTCTTTTTAAATTATTCCTTCTATGTTTATTAAAAATTGGTATTGTTCCAATTATAAAAGTCTTACACAGGAAATGAATATACAAAATTTTGACAATTTCTTCTTCTTTAAATACTGACAACAGGTTACTACATAAGGCCCCCAAATAACTAGTCATAGATGATCTGCAAATTAAGGATCATCCCAATATTTCATATCATTATTTCTCTCCTATTTTATTTTTCTGATGGGTATTTCTGACTGAAGTCAGTGAAAGGGGTTATGATTCAGCTCTGTTCAATTAAATAAACATGGGAGTGGCTCACTATGTGGACATACACCCAGGTGAAAGAATACGAAACCCCTCAAAGAAGCCACAGTCTTTTATTACCAGAACTCTCAGCTCTGATAACATCACCTCTGCCTATTATCATTCTATCCCTAGATATGCAGCAGCTTCGTGCTGTTGCTAACCTTGGGATTTCTTTGCCATCCTCTGTTTGGCTTCTCTGTCCTATCGTAAGTATAGTTAATTCCCCGTGTTAAGTTCCTTCCATTTGAAAGGCCTGGCATGGTTTCTCCTTTTTGGGCAGACTGATAAAGTTGTGATCACTGGCCCATGTAACAAACAGACCCACAGACAATGAAACCTGTGTTTCCAAAAGAACTGCACTAGAAAAATTTACCCTGAACTTAGTCTTAAAAAATGGTCTGTAAGCTAGCCTTCATATTTCCAAATTGCACGTACAGAAAGTAGTCTCAATCCTTCATATGATTCAGCTGTAAATGCTAATAGACAAGGAATAAGCTCCTAAGGTGCAGAGCTCTAAGGGCCATGGATAGTACAGGACAAAGGAGTTCTTTTCTGACGCACAGTACAGGTCTATTCAAGAGGTCTTGAACACTTCCTGGGTAGGGATCTTCACTGGTATTGGATAATTACTACTGCATGTTCGTCATTTTTCCATTTTTCAATACCTGTACCTCTTTTGTGCCTGCTGTATTGCTGTACACTGGATTTGTGTTAGGGAAGGATGGGGAGGAAGAGTGGAGTGGACAGGTGGCATGAACTTTAGTACACAGGTTGTCATGCTGCAAAGAGCAATAGCTAAACCTGGTGTAGATGCTGGACTGAATGAAAGGATGGGTTAGGATTGGGGGCTGCTTCCCCTGAATGTGTTCTATGTATAGAAGGAAGGGTAACGAAACCATCTGGTAACTTGAGGGGTAAACTATGGCAGATCAAGTTGTTCAATAGGATTCATGCATTCATAATACAGTATTGCTGCTAGTAAGCAACTGGTCAGTCAAGAACTGTGTCCTGGCTCCTCCTGCATCTAAGTAGGGACATGGGAAAAGTCCTAGGTAGTGGAGTGTGAAAGAGAAGTGATACATGTGTCACTTTGGGGAATATGATTAAGACATAGAGGGCTGGGGAGATAGCTCAGTTGGTAGAGTGCTCGCCTCGCAAGCACAAGGCCCTGGGTTTGATCCCCAGCACCGCAAAAAAAAAAAAAAAAAAAAAAAAAAAGACATAGGTATATCTTCTTCATTCCTCTCACCTCCCCCAGTTGAATGCAGAGAACACCAAAGTCATAGGAAATGAAAGAAACAGAAGATACCAGAGCCCTGAATCACCATGTGGAAGAAAGTCACCCTTCTCTCTGGAACACCCATAGTAAACACTCAAATGAGCAATAATGTTTTGAACACCTGAAATGTTGTCATTTGCTTGTTATTGCATTTAGTAATATCTTAACTAGAAATATTAAGGCAGTATTTTGCTTCATAAATCTGTAACTAGTACCTAAGTGCTTAAAGAATTTGTTTTTCATGATAAGCAGTTCCACTTTAATAGGACTTAATTCATGTATAGGTTTATGTGTCTGTCATTGAGTGTCAGAATAATTAAAATATTTAACAGATACAAAAATTTAGTATAGTCTTTTGTATCATAAGTTCACAGCTAAATTAAATTATAGCTCTGTACAAAATAGTTAACTTCTTATATTATTGAGCAAACTACTTTGTTCTTTGCTATTTTTTCCCTTAACCTTTATATATATTTCTGCTTCTAGCTTATTTTTGTTACCAACACATTAAATGTCTTGTCAGTTAGCATGACACATTTTTTGTGATTTTTTATCTAAAATATAAAGCCAGTGCATCTTTTTCATGATAAAATGTCAACATGACTTGCAATCTTTGCTAAGGTGTGATTAAAAAACAACCAAAAAATAGTTTTTTGAGCTTTGTTTAAAGTTCTGTCAATTTAATATACACATGCAGATGTGTTTAGAGTGACAGGGTTCTGCAGGATCTTAAGATACACTTCTTTCACCTGGTACCACTAAACTGCTTCTTTGCTATTGCTATACCTTTATTAACTCCAACCCATGTGAATTTGGGTGTATTTCACATTAACTAAACTGTCATGTATGAATTCAAACTATAAATTTCTCAATTTTTTTTTTCCATCAAACATCCAAAAAACAAAAAAATGTTAGGAGGAAAAAGCTAGAAAAGAAGAAGGGCTAGATAAATGATTATTCCCCTTTACAATCGTTCCTTCATAAGCGAATTACCACTTCTTCTAAAAGTCTAAAAGAATATGAGATTTACAAGGCAGACACAGGGAGGGGGATGAGAAATAAAGACATGGGACAATTGCAACTGAATTCTTACACAGTGGGCCCTAGGGAAAGGCACGCAACCCTGATGCTGACATTCCTCCCAGCTCTAAGTTCTCGAGCTCTGCCCACACTTGGCTGTGCAGCTGTTTCCTTGTTCCCTGGACCTCAGTTTCCATGGTTTGACAAGAGAAGAACTCAATCAATGCACTCATAGCATTTTCTGCTATGTTGATGCTCTTTACATCCTCAGGGACACCAACTTTTAAGAGTTAGGATGAAGAAGAGGACTCTGTTCTCTGTTCTCTGAGGCCAGAGGCCAAGAGGACAGAAGAAAGCCAGGAGGGTGGTGTGCCATATTCAAGAGGGAGAGAATAGTAAGATTATTTCAGCTACAACAGACACTGTGTGCAACAGCAGGGAGCAAGAGAAAATGGGATGGTGGTGCTTATGAATGGAACCAGAAAGGGTTATGGATATGCTGTAAAAAAAAAAAAAAAAGTGTTTTGCTAAGGAGTTTACATAGTATCATACAATCACAGTCAAAAATGTTTTAAGCCAGAAAATGACATAATAAAATTTTCATACCTTTGAGTAAAGAAAACCCCTCTCTCCAGCTGTATATACCCTAGAGAGAAGTCCTGTGCTCAGCATGGTCAAAACATGGTTTAAAATAGAGTAAGAAGGGACTGAAGGGACTAGAAATGCTATTAGTTGAAATCATCTCAGCTTATGATTAAAAATAATTTTTACTGACAAACAAATGTCCTTGAAACAAAAAATGTTCTAAGCAAGAGTGTGAGGGAATCTCTCTCCAGATGAACAGAGTCTATCCCTCTAAGGAACCTTGACTTTCTGGGTTCAACTGACATGTCTCTTTTTTATTGAACTGACAGAGATTAGAATACAGCAAAGATTCATGACTGCTCCTTGTGAACCCTTCAAGCACCTTTTTAGAAAGCTTAGGAGGACCTTGAGATCGTATGTATAAACAAAGGTCTACCAGAGCTTACTTCATTTCACAAACATGTATTTAGTAGATGTTAATAAGTAGCATATATTTTTTTCTGATATCACAACTCACATGGGGGAGAAGATGAATTGGAGATTTTTTTTTCAAAGAGATCTACATCCTTCCTTAGTAACATTTCCCAGTGTTTTAATACACTTAAGGATGCTTCATCTAAATTGTTTCTCCTTTGATATAATGTCACTGCTTCCTGTCCCGTTTAGCTGAAACAAGGAGCACCTGCTCATTCTCCCTCACACCAGGCTCTTTTGTGTACCAAGAGATCAGCAGTAAGTCTTCAGTCAACCCTCATGTCCCTGGGCTTAATCCAGTTCCCTTTATTTTCAAGGCTGAAAAGAATCCTGGAATTTACAATATGGGGTTGATCAAACTCCCAACCCCTTACCCATTGTGTACTTGGTCTAACAGAGAACTACAGGTCTCCTTCCTTCTGTATAGCACATTTTTTTGCATAGGAAAAGTTGTTTGGGAGCGGAAATGAAATGGTAAAAGAAAGTATTCTCTCAATTACATATACTTCTTTGCCATTACCTTGGTAAAAGAGATGAAGAGCTTTGTTATTTGTATGATGGGAGGCTGAGGAGAGGGCAAGGAAAGAAAAGTAAGGAGTGCCAACTATTTCTCAATTTTGTTTCTTTTTTGATGCCTTTACTTAATACTATGCTTTCATTTGAAGGAGTATTTGACATGCCCTGAGGGGCTCCTGTGTGATAGAGAGGGCAAGTTATCTGTGCTTCCCATAAAATTAAGCCAACATCTTTAAGCCATTTTCCCCAATTGTTTCCCCTGAAATTGTATATATTATAGGGTACAGTAACTTTTTTGATATACATAGTAAATGTTCACATGTCCATCTCTTCACCTCATTACGCTTTTGGTTCTTTTTAAAAGTTAAATAATTTGTAATTGACAAATAATAATTACATGTATTTATAGAATACATAATAAAACATTATGTGGCCTTAAAAATGAACGGTCATTTGCACCAATGTAGATGGAATCAAGGGTACTATGCTAAGTGAAATAATCTAGGCACAGAAAGATCACTACATGATCTACATGATCTCAGTTATATGCACAACCTAAAAAAGTTGATTTCATGGAGACAGACTAGAAAGGTGGTTACCAGAGGGTGGGAAAGGAGGAGACAGAATGGGAAATGGAAGATGTTAACCAAAGGGTACAACATTTGAATTAGACATTAAAAAAAAATCTCTAAGTCATTTAAAACCATGGTTACCTTCACATCCTATTGTAGATACTACCATGTGTTTATTTGTTGGCTTTTTGGCTGTATGGTTGTAAAGATGGATGCTTAGAAAAATTAGAAACAAAAATTCTAACTTTAAATGAATGCTTCACTGAAGTGAAAAGAGAAAAAGTCTTGCCAACTCAAGTACTGCCAAAATTTGATAACGGGAAATGAGAGTAGTAAATTTTAGAATTTGTGTGTCATTTACTGTAGTCTCTAAAGTTCTATGACGCTCTCATACTTCCATTTCTGGAAAGTCACAGGTTGAATACTGGCCTCCCCCAAATGCCCAGGTCCCAATCCCCAGAACCTCTGAATAGCAAACAGGAGTCAAATGGCAAAGTTCCAGCAAATGGAATCAAGGTTGCTAATTAGGAGATGACCCTGCATTGTCCGCGTGGGCCCAATATACTCAACAAAGGACATTAATATAGAAGAGGAAGGCAGAAGAGTCAGTGTTGCAATGGTGTAACACAAAAAGACATGATCAGTCATTGCTGGCTTAGAAAACATAAGGGCCCTGAGTCAAACAATATGGCAGCCTCCAGAAGATGGACAAGGGGAAAACAGAAAAAAGGAATCTCATGTAGCACATTTAGAAAGGAACACAACTTTCCTGAAACCCAGTTTTAGACTTTCAGAATTTAAGGTAATAAATGTGTATTCTTTTAAGCCACTAAATTTCTGTTAAATTCTGTTAAATTAAAGCAGCAACAACAAACTAATATATGGACAATAAAAGATGAGATTTGATCTTAAAAAGAACCCTTAAATTTACCTTTTAAATTTATTCTCCTAAGTGTGTGATTCAAAGATTATCTTTAAATGAAACTTTCTATCATTAAGTTTGTCTACTTTGTGTGTGCACACTCATGTGCTTATTTCTCTCACATTCTTAAAGGATTATGTTTGTACAAAATCTATAAAACTATATTTTTCTGTTACTTAGTATAAACATAGTTAAAGCCAAGTTTAAACTTTCCCTACAATAAAAAAGTCTCAAAGTAAGAAATAACAATGAGGCTAATTTCAAGTTCCATACAACCAAATGAGCAAGGATTACTTTTTCTATTTTCAAAGGCTTTTTTGAAGATTTTGAAAGACATACTCAAACTCATCAGTTATTATATTTTTCATGACTCAATTAAAGATATTGTCCTTTTTTTCATCTTCATACACCATTTCATTGCTTCTGAGGTACTGATTTCATATTTCTCCTTAGATGGAACAGTAAGTTTCATCATTGCTATAGTTACATCTGTGTTTTTTTAGACTTACATAGACAGGAAAGCATCATTATTCTTGATCTATTCCCCTCAGTTATAAATTATGAATAGCACTAACCTTTGCATTTACTTACCAATACAGTTTCTATTACAGGACACTGCATGAGCAGCTTTATTATGTTTCTTTTTACTAGCCTGATTATAATACCTGCCATTTATGAAGAACCTTTCAACTGAGTATCTCGGAGAGCTTTGTGAAATTTAAATTAATTCTCACTTGCCTTGAAAAAGCAGGCATTATCTTGCTACGTAAATAATCTGGGACTGAAGCTAAATGAATAACTTAGGAAAATCACTTCCAGATAACAATGCATACTTTGAATTTTACATCTCCCTCTCAATATAACACATTATTCCTTAAATTATTTCACAAATATTATATTAATGAATTTAGCTTAGATCTCACTCTTTGGCTATTAAATATTACAAAAATTCTGGAGTCATCAATTTCTGCCAATCCACTACATAGGTTGGCAGTCTGGAAAGAAAGGAGAAACAGATAATGTCTAAACTTGAGTAATTTAGCTGTACCCTTTAAGGGTATGAAACATACAATTAGAAAGAAACCTTTTGGGCTTGACTAGTTAACCTCTATACTATAGGTGACTATTGGTATTTATATTAAAAACCAATTATGAAGAGTAAAGAATTCACATTCTTCATTTGAATACGGAATCAACACAAGGTCTAACATTCATAATCTGCCAAAATGATAAAATAAAAACCTTTCCAATTAATAATTTTATATGTATATAAATGAGTATTAGTTATTTAAACTATGTAAAAGGAAGACAGACAAGAAAGCATGGGGTTGAGAAATCTCTGTGTGGTATATTTTCATTTGCTGCAAAAAATCAAATGAATTCAGGAAGGTATGTGCAAAGATGAAATGGTGGTAGAGAACAAAGGCCAGGGGAGGAGAAGATCTGTGGGCAGAGAAAGAGAGGTAAAGTTGCTTGTTAGTGGATTCATGGCTATTATGGTTCCATCAATACCATGTAAGTCAATGTCTTACAAAAACAGGTTTCAAACCTTTCATTTTGCCATGTGGAACAACCAACTATTTTGAATCTTGAATTTTTGATTTAAGGACTTTATTTTTGACTCATGCAATTTACATAATATGAACTAGCAGGAAATAAAAGCTCATAGGTTTTGTTAGCAGGCAATTGAGTTGGACATTCTCTCCCATCCCCACCTTTACTGAGGTAGTACTGACAAATAAAAATTGCATATGTTTATAACATAATGTGATGTTTTGATATTAACCAATATAGTTGTTTTTATATGTATGCAGTGAGAGCATTTAAGATCTACTTAGAAAATTTCAAGTACACAGTATATTATTATTAACTATAATCATTAGGCTGCACAATAGATTTCTGGAATTTATTCATCCTGCCTAATTGAAATTTTGTATTCTTGAACAACATCTCTTCATTCCATCACCCCCTTGAAGTCCACACCCCTGACACCCATCATTCTATTCTGTTTCTCTGAGTTTGACATTTTCGATTCCACATAAATGACACCAGGCAGCATTTGTCTTTCTTGTCTCACTTGTTTCACTTAGCATATCTTCCATGTTCATCCTTGTTGTTGAAAGTGACAAGATTGTCTTCTAAGTTTGGACAGTATTTCACTGTATATATGAGGAAATGTTCAACTTCACTAACCATCAGGGAAATGCAAATTAAAACTACATAAAAAAATAAAACTACATGATTTATCATGTCATACCTCTTAAAATGACTATTATCAGAAAGAAAAAAACAAATGTTGGTAAGGATGTGGAAAAAGGGAACTCTTGTACCCTGTGAGCAGGAATAAAACTATTATACTGTTATGGAAAAGACTTTAAAAGCTCCTCAAAAATTAAAAATAGGACTACCATGTGATCCTTCAATCACATGGCTGGGTACCTACTCAAAGGAAGTTCATATGTAGCAGAGATGCCTACATTCCCAGTTCACTGCATTATTCACAATAGCAAAGCTATAGAACCAACTTGTGTCCACAGGTGGATGAATGGATAAAATAAGGTAGATGAAGTGAAGTACCTTGAATAACTTCAAGATGCAGAGATATTTCTTTTATTAATACAGTAACTAAAAGAAAAGTTTAGTAATGGACTTAAGAATGTTCCCACCAGCTTCTGTTTGGTCTATAGGATACAGACCAATTGTAGTAGATCCTCAATATTATTAGAATCCAAATTTTATATCATTTCTACAATTGTTTCAGCTTATTATCTGATTAGGGATCTCAGTAATTCAAGAAAAAGTGACTCATTTGACTTTCTACCATAACTTTGCATAGGAGAAATGAAATCAAATTAGGCAAACTTCAGGAAATTTATTTATATGTTCATTCATTCTTCCAGCATTAATTGGATATTTACTGTGAGTCAGAAATTGCTAGATAGATGCTATTGCTAAAATTGATCATTTGTTCTAGACTTTACCTTTAGACAGGTGACAAAAAACTAGATAGCATCATGAATTTAAGAATTTATTTTGCTTGTTTGTGCCATAATTTCTTCATCCAAAAAATGAAGAGATTGAACTGACTTACAGTATTCTTTTTGATGCTGAATTACATTAACCAACAAAACAGAAATGGCCTGAAGCAACAATTGGTTTTGTTTCTTAATTAGTTATAGATAAAATATCATATCAATCATATAAAACTAAGATAAGCCATTAAGTAATTTTTGCTAAAATTGAACTGAATTATAAAGTGTTTCATTTATAAAGAAAGTATATTTTCTAGCTAAGTCAATTTCATCAGAACCTCAAGAAGTAAATAACTTTAGATTATCTACCCTTATCCCAACCTTAGCTCCAGGGTTTCAATTTATCTATTTAAAAAAAACCTCTGATTATTTTGGATATTTATTTCCATGGTACTATGGGTTACAAATGGGTTAATATCGGTCTTATGTACCTATGCAAGACATTTCTACATGCTTACTCAATATCCTCTTTTTTCTTACTGAAACAATCCTGGTTGTGTTCAAAGCAACCATAAGACAAAGAGAATTTCCTAAGACTCTCATGGATCTAAATATATTAAGAAGAAGCAAAAATATATAAAATAGTCAGTAGTACATTGATAAAGAATATGCTAATTAAGTTCCATATATTAAAATATAGAAGATACTGCTATGAAAATTTTAATATGCCCTCAATAAATGGAGGGATATACAGTGTTGATGAGTCAGGAGCCTCAATTTTGTTAAATTGTTCATTGTTTCAAATTGATCTTCAAATTCAATGCAGTAACAATAAAAATCACCCTCTTTCAAAAAACAAAACAAAACAAAAAAACAGAAAAAAACAATCTGATTAAAAAATTCACAAGACAAAGCAAAGGATCTAAAATTCTCAGGACTCTGAATGAGAACAGAGAAAAAAAAAATTAAAATCCCCAAATTAGAAGACTAGCACCACCTGATTTCCAAACATGTTGCAAAGCTAATGTAATCCAGCAGTATGGAGTTGTCATCAAGACAGGAAAATAGATCAATGGAACAGAATACAGAGCCCAGAAAGAGATCCACAGATATAAACAACTGGCTTTTCAACAAATGTGCTAAGTAAATTCAATGAAGAAAGTCTTAAGAAATTGTGCTACAACACTTTGTTACTTACATACCAAATATATGAATTCTAGGTAACTCTAGATACAAAAATTAACTAAACATGGAACAAAGTCCTAAACATAAAAAATTAAAATAAAACCTTAAGAAAACAGGGGGATTATGACCTTGAATCTGGCAAAGATTTCTTGGATGCAACATCAAGAGCAAAAGACATAAATGAAAAAATTCATAAATTGGATTTCATCAAAATTCAAAAACTTCCCACTCTTTGAAACCCACTGTTAAGAGAATGAAAAGACAAGCCAAAACTCAGAGAAAAATATTTATATCATATAATGTGATAAAGGAGGTATAAATACTGCATTACAATCTTCCCAAACTCAAAAATAACAAGCAACCCAATTAAAAATTGAGGAAATTTTTGAATAAATTTTTCATCAAAAAATAAGTACATGCTGGGGAAGCATACAAAAAGATGCTCAAAATCATTAGTGTAAGTTTTAGGGAAACTGTACTGTGAAAACTACAATGAAATAAAAATACATATCTCCTAGAAATAAAGGGATTAGTTTAGTGTATGTGCCTGACATTTGTTCTATCCAGGAGAGAGGAAGGCCTCTATTATTCTGAGGAAGTAGTGAAATGTCAACTTCTGCTGCAATCATCACCTACAGGGAACCATGGTGGAAGATGCCTATTTATAACTTGCTAGGGCCATTCAGTGAGAAAGTAAGGGATGCTTTTCCCTCTCTATGCCTCAGGTCCTGGCCAAAGCCTCAGAGAATGACATAAACCTACTGAAGAACAACTAGCTGGTACATGTCATAGAGTTCTGTAAGCCATACATAATTAACTGCTGCTAGAAAAAATGTTTAGAAAGAATTTGCTCCATATATGAATTATCTCCAGTCCTTCACCTGTCTGTGGTCCTGCTTCTTGTCACTGGCATGGCTACTGATATTGACCTATAGAGTCATGTAAGGAATTGTTACGTAGAAGGGTTTAAGAAGAAAAGAGATTTTTCTGTGATTTTTCAGTTTCCTAAAAACCGTACCACTTCCTAGAATGACAAAAATAAAAGTCTTCTGTAGACAGTAAGTAGAAGAAGACATACATAAAATGTAACAGAATATCCATTCCAACTGGAAGCTAATTATATGAATATGCTAGTTAAAGTAGCAGTTGGCTATTTCAATAAAATGGGATATTAAATTTTGCTTTCAAATTGAAGAAAATACCTATAATTATGATTTCACTATCAGCTTCTCTGATTCTTTTTTCATTCATATATAGATAATGTTGACAATTCTTTTTAAATTCTCAAATACAATTTCTGTTTGAGCCAATGCAAAGGCCTAAAATGATCTTTAGCAATTTAACTGTACACTTAATTGTAAAAAATTCAAATGTTTAATTCTTTAATAAAACATTAAAAATCTATTCCTGATCTATCACTTTCTATGCTGAAATTATAAGTTCTACCATGTCTAACCTACACACAAGGCAATTAGGGACATATTTTCAACGCTATGGTTCAATTGGATGTATGTGATATTTAGTTAAACACATTATACTTGGCTTAAAGAATTAATGTAGCTCTTAAAAATTCAAATATAAATGAGGAACTTATAGAGAATTTGACTTAACCAGAACTATACAAAGAGAGAGAGAGAGAAAGCAAAAATAATATATGCAGGAAAACAAGAGGGACAAGAAAGGGAAATTTAGTCTGACAGCAAATCAGAGGCCCCAGGACAATGTTCTTAGTACACAGTTATTTGAATAAACTATAACATAGCTTTTTCTTGTCAGGTTTCAGAAACAAACAAAAATTTATGCATATTCTGATAACTCCTCAGGGAGGTCTCTTTCAAAGTTCAATAATATAGACAAAAGAAAGCAACTTAGGGAAAAAGACAAATACACGTTAATTTTTACTTGCCATATTAAGATATTATAAACTTCTTGTAAGATAATAGTTCATTTCAATTGAATGATTGTTAAGGTTAATTTATCTTAATATTTAAAATGTACTTGAAATTAACCACTACCTGCTATTTCTACATAGTACTTAAGTTTATAAAACATGCAAACAACTATCACTTTAACATTAGGCACGAACATCTTAATTTTAAGAAATGTTGCACAGAAGTACAGAAAAAGTTTTTTAAAAAGAAGACATCTGTAAAATTAAAATCTTAATTTCAAGAATATTGTTGCTCTCAAAACATATATCTAAGAGGTGAGTAAACTTTTAGCTTTTTTGCTATTGTGAATATCATTTAATAAAATTAGAAAGAGGTTCTGACTCTAAAAAAAAAAGTAGATAGTATGATGTGTGTGTTTCCTCATCTTCATGGAGGTAGAGGAATCGTCAACCCCAGAATATTTTTATGAGGAGACACCAAAACCATGAACTCAGTTGTGCACAACAGATTCTTTTTCTAATAGCTGTGGGAAAGATCTGAAAAGCACGATGGAAAAACTATTGCTTATGCATTATAGCGGTTTAGGTGTGGTGTCCCCCAAAAGCTCATGTGTGAGACACTGCAAGGTTTGGAGGAGAAATGATTGGGTTATAGCCTTAACCTAATTAGTGAATTAATTCCTGAAGGGATTTACTGAGTGGTAACTAGAGGCAGGTGGGGGTACGGTTATGGGATATATATTTGTATCTGGAGAGTAGAGTCTCTCTCTCTGCTTCCTGATCACCATGTGAACTCCTTCCCTCTGCCACACTCTTCCTCCATGATGTTCTGCCTCACCTTGATCCCCAAGAAATGGAGCTGCCTTCTATGGAGTAAGAACTCTAAAACTGTGAGCACTCAAACTTTCCTCTTCTACAGTTTTCTGGTCAAGTCCTTAGGCACAGCAGTGAAAGAGATGACTAAAACACACATGGAATCATTATTTAGATTTTTATACAGTTCTGTTAAGTAAATCTTGCTTTAAAAGCTTTTCAGGATGAAATCATCTTGAGAGGAACTATCGGGAGAAAGGAAGATAGCGAAGAGCTTGCTTCCCTGGCAGCTCTGTGGCGTGAAACCAAGAAAAGCAAGCAGGCAGCTTTTCAGCAAGGTGGATGAATAAACAAAAACTAAGAGGAGTTTATTGGAATTTAATACTGGACACTTGAAACAGACAGGGGGCTCTGGAGATTGACTAAAATGAAATAAGAAGAAATCTCCAGTGCCCCAGCCATGGCAGGGGCTGGAGGCACAATTCAGAACAGTCCATCTGTGAATACAGTAAAACAATAAAGAAATTAAAGAAACATTCTCGGGAGGACGAAGTGTCTTAGGATACAATGAGTTTAGAGACAGAGTCACTGCCAGACTAAATAGTAAGGTGCTGCATAATATCCTTGTATGGGGAAAAAAAACTGCATCGCCTGGCAGCCTGTGGAGAATAGTGGAAGGAACCATTTGCATTGGTGGCACAAGGGCCTGAAGCTGCGGGCCCTGATTTCTGGCAGACTTGAGTCTGACTCGAAAACCAAGCTGGGAAAACCCATGCTGCACAACAGAGAATGTGCCTAAGGGACCAGGAGAAAATCAAGCGTGGAGAGAGGTTTACAAGGGAATTCTGGTTGTAGAAACTCACCTGGTTTCCTCCTCCCCTTCCTGCAATCTGGCTGCTTGCAGGGCCAGACAGGAGAGAAGTGCCTGACCAAAAATTTGAAAGGGCTGGGGTGGGAGAGACTGAATCTGAGACCAGGAACCTTGGGATCTGCAGGCAACATAGTGGGCTCAGAAATTGCCTCCTATACTGCAGGAAAGGAAATCCCCGGGAGGCACTCTTCCAGAGTGGACTAGCAATTGCTGGGCCCTGAAGGCATGCCTGGTTCTTAGGTTTCTCTTATTTCAAGTTGACAATCCAGATTAACCATTGCAGCTTCATATTTTAGAATAATTTCAGTTATTAAAATAGTAGAGAGAGTTCCTGCATACATACCACTCAGTTTTCTCCATTATAAACTGTATACACTACCATGGATCATTTGTTAAAACCAAGAAGCTTCCATTGGCACAGTTATATTAACTAAACTACAGATATTATATGGATTTCACCCATTCTCCTATAAACATCCTCTTCCTGTTCTAAGATCTAATCCAAAACACCACATTGCATTTGGTATTCATATTTCTTTAGTCTCTTCCCATCTGTGATAGTTAATCAGTCTTGATTCTTATAACTTTGAAATTCCTGAACAGAACTGATCAACTGTCCCTTATATTGTTCCCAGTCTGGTTTGGGTTCCCAATCTGATGTTTCCTCATGCTTTGAGTACATTTTTGTTTAAGTTTTGGGAAGAAAATCAGAGATTCAGTAAGTCGATCTCATAACAACCTATTAGGGGTACATGAAATGCACTTGATATCACTGGTACTGTCAATCTTCATTATCTGTTTTAATGAAGTACATTTTGCAGATTATTGTTGTTGTGTTAGGTTTCTTGTGTAATCTTCTTATCATTCCTTTTAGTGAAGTTATGCCCTATCTTTGCAATAAAGGTATTTTCGTTTGCCTCAGTCAATATGCCAAGTAGGATTTCCTTGGTAACACTGGTCCATGTGTGTGTGTATGTATTATAGTTTGCATATACGTTGTCCCCCCCAAAAGCTCACCTGTGAGACAATGCAAGAAGGTTTGGAGGATAAATGATTGGGTTATAGCCTTAATGTCAAACAATCCCTAGTGGGATTAACTGAGGGGCAACTGGAACAGGTGGGGTGTGACGGGAGGAAGTGATTCATTGGGGTCGTGGCTATGGGGTTTATATTTTGTATCTGGAGAGTGGAGTCTCTCTCTCTGCTTCCTGATCACCATGTGAGCTGCTTCCCTCTGCCACACTCTTCCTCCATGATGTTCTGCCTCACCTCCAGCCCCAAGGAATGGAGCTGGCCTTCTATGAACTAAGACCTCTGAAACTGTAAGCCCTTAAATAAACTTTTCTTTCTTTAAAATTGTTCTGGTTGGGTCTTTCAGTCCCAGCACAAAAAAGCTAACTGAAACAGTACATGTATGTGCACAAAGTTGTTTGCATGCATCTAAGTACATGATGCAAAGGTGTTTGGGTAAAACATACACTGATACATCTAAACTACAGTACCATACATTGTAGGTCCTTCACTCTAAAAGTGCCCTATGTACCCCCTTTCAGTCAGCCATTCTTCACTTGGAAAATTGCTGGCAAACACTCATGTTTTCCATTTATAGTTTCTTTTTGGTAGAATGGGTGGAATCATACACTATGTAGTCTTTTGTGTCTGATTTCTTTCCTTTCCATTTAAGTTTCATGTATATCATTGCATGAATCAATAGCTTGTTTCTTTCTATCACTGAATAGTATTTAATTGTGTGCCATAGCTCATCCATTCTCCTGTCAAAAGGATCTAGGTTGCTTCCAGTTTGCAGCAATTATGAATAAAGCTGTTATAAACATTTAATGAGATTTCTGTATGAACATAAAATTCATAAGCCCTTGGGTAAGTCCCTAGGAGAAGAATTTCTGGTTATACAATAAGTCTATGGTTAACTTAATAAGAAACTGGAAAGCTGTTTTCCAAACTGGCTAAAGAATTTTTCATTTCCACAAGCAGTAAATGAATTTCAGTTCCGGAACCATACCAGCAATTGTTATCATAAGGTTCTCTGTATTGTACCCATTTTAGTAGATATGTGGTGGTACCTTGTGGTATAAACCTGTCTAAGTGCTTTGTTACTTGTCTTTGAAATTCAAATGTTGTACAAAATTAAAAAAAAAGTTTCATGTAAAACCCCCAAGTTCCTAGAGATTAATGCTTTATCTGAGGTACATGTGGTAAAGATTTTCTCCCATTCTGTAGGTTCTCCTTTCATATTATTGACTGTTTCTCTTGCTAAGAAGAAGCTTTTGAGTTTGAATCCATCCCATTTATTGATTACTGATTTTACTTCTTGTGCTTTAGGGGTCTTGTTAAGGAAGTCAGATCCTAGACTGACATTTGAAGATTTGGGCCTATTCTTTCTTCTAGTAGGTGCAGGGTCTCTTCTCTAGTACTTAAGTCTTTGATCCACTTTGAGTTGAGTTTTGTGAAGGGTGAGAGATAAAGGTTTAATTCCATTTTGTTACATGTGACTTTCCATTTTGCCCAGCACCATTTGTTGTCTAGGCTATCTTTTCTCCAGTGAATGTTTTTGGCACCTGTGTCTAGTATGAGATACCTGTATTTATGTGGGTTTGTCTCTGTGTCTTCTATTCTGTATGACTGATCTATATATCTGTTTTGGTGCCAATACCATGCTGTTTTCATTACTATAGCTCTGTTATAGTTTGAGGTCTGGTATTGTGATGCCTCCTGCTTTACTTTTTTTGCTAAAGATTGCTTTGGCTATTCACTTGCACCCTCAGATTAAGCATTAGTCTTTTTTTTTTTTTATTTTGTTTATTTATTTATTTTTAACGTTTACATAGGGTAATGATGTTTATTTTTTTCCCTTCCCCCCACCCCTCCCACCCCTCTTTTCCCTCTATACAGTCCTTCTTTCCTTCATTCTTACTGCCCTCCTTAGCCTAACTCTAAACCTAACCCTAAACCTAATGCTAACCCCTCCCAACCCCCATTATATGTCCTCATCCGCTTATCAGCGAGATCATTCGTCCTTTAGTTTTTTGAGATTGGCTTATCTCACTTAGCATGATATTCTCCAATTTTGTCCATTTGCCTACAAATGCCATAATTTTATCATTCTTCATTGCGGAGTAATATTCCATTGTATAAATATGCCACAGTTTCTTTATCCATTCATCAACTGAAGGGTATCTAGGTTGGTTCCACAATCTGGCTATGGTGAATTGAGCAGCAATGAACATTGATGTGGCTGTATCTCTGTAGTATGCTGATTTTAAGTCCTTTGGGTATAGGCCAAGGAGTGGGATAGCTGGGTCAAATGGTGTTTCCATTCCAAGCTTTCTGAGGAATCTCCACACTGCTTTCCAGAGTGGCTGCACTAATTTGCAACCCGACCAGCAATGTATGAGTGTTCCTTTTTCACCACATCCTCGCCAACACCTATTGTTGCTTGTGTTCTTGATAATCGCCATTCTAATTGGGGTGAGATGAAATCTTAGGGTAGTTTTGATTTGCATTTCCCTTATTACTAGGGATGTTGAACATTTTTTCATATATCTGTTGATTACTTGTACATCTTCTTCTGTGAAGTGTCTGTTCATTTCCTTAGCCCATTTGTTGATTGGATTATTTGTATTCTTCGTGTAGAGTTTTTTGAGTTCTTTATGGATTCTGGAAATTAGCGCTCTATCTGAGGTATGGTTGGCAAAAATATTCTCCCACTCTGTAGGCTCTCTCTTCACATTTCTGATAGTTTCCTTTGCTGAGAGAAAGCTTTTTAGTTTGAATCTATCCCAGTTGTTGATTCTTGCTTTTATTTCTTGTGCTATGGGAGTCCTGTTAAGGAAGTCTGATCCTAAGCCAACAAGTTGAAGATTTGGACCTACTTTTTCTTCTATAAGATGCAGGGTCTCTGGTCTGATTCCGAGGTCCTTGATCCATTTTGAGTTGAGTTTTGTGTAGGGTGAGAGATAGGGGTTTAATTTCATTCTATTGCATATGGTTTTCCAGTTTTCCCAGCACCATTTGTTGAAGAGGCTATCTTTTCTCCATTGCATATTTTTGGAACTTTTGTCTAGTATGAGAAAATTGTATTTATTTGGGTTTGTGTCCATGTCCTCTATTCTGTACCATTGATCTACCTGTCTATTTTGGTACCAATACCATGCCGTTTTTGTTACTATTGCTTTGTAGTAGAGTTGAAGATCTGGTATTGCAATACCCCCTGCTTCGCTCTTGCTACTGAGGATTGCTTTAGCTATTCTAGGTTTTTTATTCTTCCAGATGAATTTCATAATTGCTTGCTCTATTTCTGCAAGGTACATCATTGGGATTTTAATTGGAATTGCATTGAATCTGTATAGCACTTTAGGTAGTATAGCCATTTTGACAATATTAATTCTGCCTATCCAGGAACATGGGAGATCTTTCCATCTTCTAAGGTGCTCTTGAATTTCTTTCTTTAGTGTTCTGTAGTTCTCATTGTAGAGGTCGTTCACCTCTTTTGTGAGATTGATTCCCAAGTATTTTATTTTTTTCGATGCTATTGTGAATGGGGTAGTTTTCCTAATTTCTCTTTCTGAAGATTCATCACTTATGTATAAAAATGCATTGGATTTATGAGCATTGATCTTGTAACCTGCTACTTTACTGAATTCACTTATGAGTTCTAAAAGTTTTCTGGTGGAATTTCCAGGTTCCTCTAAATATATAATCATGTCATCAGCGAACAGGGATAGTTTGAGTTCTTCTTTTCCTATTCGTATCCCTTTAATTTCTTTGGTTTGTCTGATTGCTCTGGCTAGAGTCTCAAGGACGATGTTGAATAGAAGCGGTGAAAGAGGGCATCCCTGCCTTGTTCCAGTTTTTAGGGGGAACGCTTTCAGTTTTTCACCATTTAGAATGATATTAGCCATGGGCTTAGCGTAGATGGCCTTTATAATGTTTAGGAATGTTCCCACTACCCCAATTTTTTCTAGTGTTTTGAGCATGAAGGGATGCTGTATTTTATCGAATGCTTTTTCTGCATCTATTGAAATAATCATGTGATTCTTAACTTTAAGTCTGTTGATATGGTGAATGACATTTATTGATTTCCGAATGTTGAACCAACCTTGCATCCCTGGGATAAAACCCACTTGATCGTGGTGCACTATCTTTTTAATATATATTTGTATGCGATTTGCTAAAATTTTGTTGAGAATTTTTGCGTCGATGTTCATTAAGGATATTGGTCTGAAATTTTCTTTCCTCGATGTGTCTCTGTCTGGTTTAGGTATCAGGGTGATATTGGCTTCATAGAACGAGTTTGGGAGGGTTCCCTCCTCTTCTATTTCATGGAATAGTTTGAGGAGTATTGGAATGAGCTCTTCTTTAAAGGTTTTGTAGAACTCGGCTGAGAACCCATCTGGTCCTGGACTTTTCTTTGTTGGTAGGCTTTTGATGACCTCTTCTATTTCATTGCTTGAAATTGGTTTATTTAGGTTGTGTATGTCCTCCTGGTTCAATTTAGGTAATTCATATGTCTCTAGAAACTTGTTGATGTCTTCGAGGTTTTCTGTTTTGTTGGAGTATAGATTTTCAAAATAACTTCTAATTATGTTTTGTATTTCACTCGTGTCTGTTGTGATATTTTCTTGTTCATTCCATATTATAGTAATTTGAGTTTTCTCCCTCTTTCTGTTTGTTAGTGTGGCTAAGGGTTTATCAATTTTATTTATTTTTTCAAAGAACCAACTATTTATTTTGTTAATTTTTCCAATTGTTTCTTTTGTTTCGATTTCGTTGATTTCGGCTCTGATTTTAACTATTTCCTGTCTTCTACTACTTTTGGTATTGGTCTGCTCTTCTTTTTCTAGTGCTTTGAGCTGTAGTGTTAAGTCGTTTATTTGTTGATTTCTACTTTTTTTTTTGAATGCACCCCATGAAATAAATCTTCCTCTAAGTACTGCTTTCATAGTGTCCCAGAGATTTTGATATGATGTGTCTTTGTTCTCGTTTACTTCTAAGAATTTTTTTATTTCCCTCCTGATGTCTTCTGTTATCCATTCATCATATAATAGTGTATTATTTAGTCTCCAGGTATTGGAGAAGTTTCTGTTTTTTATTCTGTCATTTATTTCTAATTTCAATCCATTATGATCTGATAGAGTATAAGGTAGTATCTCTATCTTCTTGTATTTGCTAATAGTAGCTTTGTGGCATAAAATATGGTCTATTTTAGAGAAGGATCCATGTGCTGCTGAGAAGAAAGTGTATTCGTTCTTTGTTGGATGGTATATTCTATATATGTCTGTTAAGTCTAAATTGCTGATTGTGTTGTTGAGATCTATAGTTTCTTTATTCAATTTTTGTTTGGACGATCTATCCAGTGGTGAGAGAGGTATGTTAAAATCGCCTAGTATTATTGTGTTGTGGTCTATTTGATTTCTGGAATTGAGAAGGATTTGTTTGACGTACGTGGATGAGCCAATGTTCGGGGCATAGATATTTATGATTGTTATGTCTTGCTGATTTATGCTTCCCTTAAGCAGCATGTAATGTCCTTCCTTATCCCTTCTGACTAGTTTTGGTTTGAAGTCCACATTATCTGAGATGAGGATGGATACTCCAGCTTTTTTGCTGTGTCCGTGTGCATGGTATGTTTTTCCCCATCCTTTCACCTTTAGTCTATGGGTGTCTCTTTCTATGAGATGAGTCTCTTGCAGGCAGCATATTGTTGGATTTTTCTTTTTAATCCAATCTGCCAGTCTGTGTCTTTTGATTGCTGAATTCAGGCCATTAACATTCAGGGTTATTATTGTGATATGATTTGTATTCCCAGTCAATTGACTCATATTTCTTTTTGACATGATTTGGTTTCTCCTTTATTTGGCTATTCCTTTAGGCTAGCGCCTCCTGTTGCTGATTTGCATCGTTGTTTTTCATCTCTTCCTCATGGAATATTTTGCTGAGAATGTTCTGTAATGCTGGCTTTCTTTTTGTAAATTCCTTTAGCTTTTGTTTATCATGGAAGGATCTTATTTCATCGTCAAATTTGAAGGTAAGTTTTGCTGGGTATAAGATTCTTGGTTGGCATCCGTTTTCTTTCAGGGCTTGGTATATGTTGTTCCAGGCCCTTCTGGCTTTTAGGGTCTGGATTGAAAAATCTGCTGATATTCTTATTGGTTTCCCTCTGAATGTAATTTGATTCTTTTCTCTTGCGGCCTTTAAAATTCTGTCTTTATTTTGTATGTTAGGTATTTTCATAATAATGTGCCTTGGTGTGGGTCTGTTCTAATTTTGTATGTTTGGAGTTCTGTAAGCCTCTTTTACTTGGTTTTCCATTTCATTCTTCAGATTTGGGAAATTTTCTGTTATTATTTCATTGAATAGATTGTTCATTCCTTTGGTTTGTTTCTCTAAGCCTTCCTCAATCCCAATATTTCTTAAATTTGGCCTTTTCATGATATCCCATAATTCTTGTAGATTCTGTTCATGATTTCTTACCATCTTTTCTGTTTGGCCAACTTTGTTTTCAAGATTAAATAATTTGTCTTCAATGTCTGAGGTTCTGTCTTCCAGGTGTTCTATCCTATTGGTTATGCTTTCTATGGAGTTTTTAACTTGGTTTATTGTTTCCTTCATTTCAAGGATTTCAGTTTGTTTTTTTTTTCATTATCTCTAACTCTTTATTGAAATGATCTCTTGCGTCCCGTATTTGGTCTTTTAACTGTTGATTGGTGCGATCATGTAATGCCTGCATTTGCTCTTTCATCTCCTCCTTCAATGCCTGCATTTGCTCTTTCATCTCCTCATTAGCTTCCCTGATCGTTTTAATTACGTACATTCTGAACTCCCTTTCTGACATTTCTTCTGCTGTGCTGTCATTGGGTTTTATTGATGTAGTATCTAGGTTTGTTTGGGACATTTTCTTCCCTTGTTTTCTCATATTGGTCAGCTGTGAGTGGGACCCTGAGATATTGCAGTTTTCCGCTATTGGCTTATAGTGTCCCGGTAGATTTCCAGTGTATCACCTCCCAGCCTTCAGTAGCCTGATGTCTTGGAGGAATCTGATAAAGCAGCGCATCCGAAGAAAACTGCCCCTAGCCCCCTACTGGTTCCACGATTTGGAACTGGCTCTGTGCTGAAATGCTCTCACTGTGGGCCTGCACTGTGCAGCTGGCCGTGTGGGAGGAGCCCACTGCCGGAGTGTGGAAGGCTACCTTGGGAAGACTCTAGCTGCCCTGCCCGGCTCCAATAAGCCACCTCTATCTGGGCCTGCCACCCGGGCCGAGCTTTACCCAGTGGGCAGACTCACCCGTGGCTCTATTTCAGTCCGAGTCTCTCAATGCCTCCCCTTCTTAACTCCTGGGTTCTGGAGCGACAGGGGGTGCAGTCTCCCTCTAGGCCGCCATCTTGGATCGCCCCGTGAAGAGAGCCTGCAGCCGGAGTGGGCAGAGCCGCCTGAAGAGGTCTCTGGCTGCCCTGCCCTGATCCCAGAGGCTGCTTGCGGATCGAGGCTCTCCGTTGGTTCGGGGGCTTCTGGCTGGTTCTATGTAGAAAGTCTCTCACTGGGCGGTCAGCTCTGAGAAGCTAGCCTTGAACGGCACCTCCCACCGCAGGGGTCCAGACTACTTGGGGAAGTCTCTGGCTGCCCTATCTGGTCCCTGAATCTGCTTGCGTGCCGGAGTACGCTGGGAGTACGCTGCGCTGGCTCCGGGACTCGGAGCTTGTTCTGGTCAGAAAGGCTCTCACTAGCAGCAGCATTAGTCTTTATGATATATAAAGAACCCAATCAATAAATGGGTTAAGGAACTGAATAGACACTTCAAAGAGGAAGAAATACAATAGATCAACAAATATATGAAAAAAATTTCAACATCTCTAACAATTAAAGAAATGCAACTCAAAACTACTCTAAGATTTCTTCACACTCCATTCAGAATGGCAATTATCAAGAATACAAGCAACAATAATTGTTGGCAAGGATGTGGGGTAAAAGATGCACTCATACATTGTTGGTGGGAATGAAAATTGGCACACCCACTATGGAAAGCAGTATGGAGATGCCTCAGAAAACTTGTAATGGAACTATCATTGACCCAGCTATCCCATGCCTCGGTTTATATCCAAAGGACTTAATCAGCAAACTACAATGATGAAGCCACATCAATCTTTATAGCAGCTCAACTCACAATAGCTAGACCATGGAACCAACCTAGGTGTCTTTCAATAATGAATGGATAAAGAAAATGTGATACACACACAAACAAACACACACACAATAGAATATTACTCAGCTATAAAGAAGAGTTGGAGAATGTTATGCTAAGCGAAATAAGTCAATCCCAAAAAAAACAAAGCCTGAATGTTTTCTCTGATACGCAGATGCTAATTCATAAGTGGGGAGGTTCTAGGGAAGAATTGAGTTACTTTAGAATAGGTAGAGGGGAGTGAAGGGAGGGGAAGGAGTATGAGGGTAGGAAGGATAGTAGAGTGAAACAGACATTATTACCTCATGTACATATATGACTACATGACTGATGTGATCCTATAACATGTACAATCAGAAAAAATGAGAAACAATAATCTTTGTATGATTTTTCAAAATGCATTCTACTATAATGTATAATTAAATAGAACAGATTAAAAAATAAAAATAAAACAAAGCAAAACAAAAAAAAAACTAAGTTCCTAGGCATATATTAATAAAATTTTAGATGAGATATTTCAGATCATATAAGGCTTTTTTCCTTCAAATTAAAACAAGTTGTTCTTGTTTCTAATCATAAAACTAGATAAATATATAGGACACATTGCCAACAGCTCTACCCTCCAGAGATGATCACTCATTTCTTCTAATTGTGCATGTACTCATGTGCTCAGACCATAACACATCTGGAGCTCCCAAATCTAAAGCAGGAATGAGTCAGAGATGTTTGAGGAACAGAAAGAAAGCCAATGTGAGGGAAGGATGATAGAAAGAGAGGGGCTTGTAACAAGATGAACTTGGAGACAGAGGTCAGCCCTGTAGGGCAGGGATTCTTTGGACTTAGATGTATCAAAACTACCAAAAGTGCCAGTTAAAATACACTGCAATCCTGCCCCCCAGAGTTTCCAGTTGAGCAGACCTAGAGGGGGGCCTGAGAATCTGCATTTCCAGCAACTTCCCTGTTGCTGCTGATGCTGCTGGTCCAGGGTCACGCCCTGAGAAATCCTACTGGGCCTGCTACACTAACATGAGAAGTTTTCTTTTTATTTCAAATGAATGGGAAGACACTGGATAATTTTAAGAACATAATGACATTATTTGTTTTGAATTTTAAATAAATCACAATGACTGTAAAGACTGGATAAGAGGTGACAAGATGGCAAATGGGAAAGCCAAAGTAGGCAATCAAAATATGTGAGAAATGATGATGCCCTGAATTAGGTGGGTAGAGACTGAGATGGGGATGGATTCAGGAAAATTTCGGAAATGCATACAGTATTTGAAACAGGATGGGTATTATGGTGAAAGGAGAAACAATAGGACATCTAGGTCACTGGTTTGATAGCCTGTACGTAAGACTTGACAGGAGTATGAGTCACAAGTTCTATGTCATTTACAATTGAAAATACCTAATATTCAGGTTAATTCTACAAAAATCTGAAAATCCAAGGAAGAAAAATAACTTTGAAATCACTGATGCATGAATGGTAATTTTAATCTTCGAGTCTACTGAGGTCATTAGTACAGATCAGTGGTTCTCAAACAAGGGTGACTTTGCACACACACCCTACCCCAGAGACCATCTAGCAATGTCTAGAGACATTTTTATCTTGATAGGTAGATGGGGTTAGAGGAAACTACTGGCAACTATGGACTAGTGGTTAGGGATGTTAAGAGAACATAATACCTTTTTAATATATGCAATTGTGTAGAAAATACACAGTGGATATACTTAGGCATCCAATTTAAAGAGTGATTGGGTATAATATCTTAAGAATTACTTAGAGCATAAGATTTAAGTTGGCTCTGGTGAAATATTGAAAAAAAGCCACAATAAGGAAACAAGGTGAATTAATATAATAATAGTTTAAATAAAAAGCTGATTCATTAATCCAGAGGAAAGATATATAGCCTCTGATGCTTCTCTGTTAAATTATGCTACATATATGCCTTATTGAAAGACTCATTCTATGAATGTGTCAGTGTATCAATGACTGAACAGTACAGTATAGCTCTTAGGCATGAACAAATACGAATATCAAGGAAGTGGAAGAGGAAATCTGACACTGAAAGTGGAAAAATTCCAAGAGTGTAAGAGAAGTAGAAGAAGAAAAGAAACTGAGATGAATAGAAATCCTGACTTCAAGGATAGTTTTCTGATACTAGGAATGCTTCCAGTATCCTTCAACATCTGCCACTGTGAAAACTATTTAGCACAACCAGAAATTTTCAATTAGGATTTCAGGAGGATTTGTTCTCTGGAAATTATCTATAAATACAGTCTTCAGATCTGGGTAAGACAGATTCATACCGCAGACGGCAGCTTGACAGCCCACTCCTTGGAACATATCTACTTTGTAAAAAGATGGCAGATCACCTTTCACACAGAGAGATGCTAAGATCATGCATCCACCTAAAAGTAGTATTTAACGCCAGCAGATACTGAGTAGAGTCGGGGTACACAGAGATTAGGTAAATATATTCTAGATCTAAAGAAGTAATTATAGGAAAAAAATTGCTCATGTCAATAGGTATTTAGGAAGACCTTCCCGTAAGGAAAAGAGAAGAGGTAAGAGGAAAAAATGTCCTTCAGAGGCCTCTGTAATTACACTAATCACAATGAACATAAAGAGCAGACAATGTCACATGCAAAGATAATCCTTTTAATCCATGAGAAGACATGTGCCACCTAGGAATTATCTTTCATCAGGAAAGACAAGTTGGCCAGTGCCATTCACCTTTAGTGGCCAAGGTGCATGTGTGAGAATGACTGAGTTGGGGATTGTGAGCTTATATGTCCCCATTATACACACAAAGCATCTCACAATACTTCATGAGTCATAGACCACTATGCTTAATCACTTAGATCTATGAAGTAGAATTGCAGAAAATTACAAATATATGATTTATGTAATTTATAAACAAAAACTTCACACACTGCTTATTGGTCCACCTTACCTCAGAACCAAAAAAAGTTAACATTGCGCCGCCCTGCACACAAGGGCTGACCACCACTCACCCTGCCCAGTTCCTTATCTTCAAGGGCCAGGACCCCAGTGCTTTCTGTGAAGAGTTTTACTTTGACCACAGGCCGAGGATGGGTAGTGGTGAAATCTCCTTGAGTTCCCCATCTGCAATGAAGTAAAAGAGATGTTTACTTTAAAGTGCAGCATTCGTTTTTCCCAGATCGATGTGTCTCCATAAAAGGCACACTAAGCAACAGAGAATCCTTTGCGGCTCAGTGAGGTTTTTCTATCTTTGCTTTTGTTTCTGACAGATGGTACCGTCAAGAAGGAAATAGACAATAAGCTTTAGAGCATGTAACGGTTATTTCAGCTATTTAAAAAATTAGCATGTTTAACTAAAAAATCATGGTGTGCTCATAAGGATTTAGGTGAAAGTAAAGCGTTATAGATGTAACTAGGGAAATCTATCATTTTATTAATTCAAATGTAAATTATAACCCCCTTTTTATAGATGTCTGGGGAAAATTGCTAAGGGTGTTTCATATAAAAGGTGGTTGTTCAGAAAATGATTCTTACACACTGAAGAGTTTGCTCCACCTACTTTTGGGAAATCTTCACTAAATATTGTATTTTTAAAAGTGGGGTAATTATCTAAAGTCTATTACTTTATATGCCTTTTTATAGTTCTTGTCAAAAAGAAAGAAATATGCGTCATAACAAACGAGTGGTTTTCAGTTAATTTCCCAATACATTCTCTTAGGAATGGAATAAGTCTGTCGACATCTGGCTTTCCAAATCATCCTAACAAAATAACATGTTTTCTTGGCTTATCTTTTAATTAATAGCATCTTGTCTTTACCACACACCAATTCATTCTAGCTTATTGACAAACCTGACTGGCACATGCTTGATATTAAAAAAAACTTATCAATATTTCTCATAATTCTGAGAGATCACAGGCAATGTGACTTGGCAGAGCACAAAGAAAATGCCACTAAGCAAAACACCACAGAAGAGGAACAATAAATCAGAGACTGAACAAAATAAAGATTTATGTTAAAAATAAAACACCAAATAATAATGTCAGTTTTCTTATGTTGTTTTTTAAAAATGAAATAATTTATCACTTTCATGGAGCTCTCTATATTTTATTTTATGAACCTTATTTGGAAAGTTTGTGGAATCTAGAAAACTGAGACAATCAAGCATAATAAAAATTGAATTATTGTGATTATGTGTTTGTCTCCTATAATAACATTTGTAATGCTCTCATATGTGTAAAGGAGAAGCCATTTCAAGGACTGAAGAAATTAGCATCTATATGCAGTCTGTTGAAACCAAAATCAAATGCCAGAGGGAAGAGAGAGATTCAGTTAGGATGAGGCAGCAGTTTAATTTCTATTTTAGATTTCTAGAAAGGGGTTAGCCAAAAACCTTTTTTGCCATTTCATTGAATTAAGGTGGTCTGAGATAGAGCAGAGGTAAAATAGGAATAAAAACAAATACAGACTCAGAACCAAAATAAAGAAGCAGAAAAAAAATTCTCTCTTTATTGTGTCGAAACTTAAACTTTAAATACAATCAGCTCTGGAGGATGGTCCCATAACACCCCTGCTTCATTTGTCATTCTTTATTGCATGGTTAAATTTGCAAGGTTACCCTTGGAGACAATTTCCTATAATTGGAATCAAAGGTTCCTGATAGTCTTGTGGGTAAGTACCCACAAGTCTTCTGCAGAATTTGCTGATCTTAAAAAAAAAAAAAAAAATTCTCCTTATAAAACTTATATATGAAATTGATTTTTTCTCCTTTAATTTCAAAAACCTTTCTAAGTATGTATATTGCTTTCTATGATCGTTTGAAATTCCCAACATACTCCACTATGCAATTCTCCAAAGATAAAAATATTGATTGACCCTGTTAACTACATCACGAGGGACCTTGTGAGTTTTCTTTTAACCTCGTTCTCCTGCTGTTCTACATGAAAGGAAATGTGTGGCTAATTCATGCTTGCTAAACTGCATAAGACTAATAATGCACTTACAAAAGTCTGGGCTGGCTCATGATCCCATGAACTTCTAAACAATCACCTTTTACCTTTAATCCTTCACAAACAAGCAACTTTAAAAACTATTCCACAATCTACCACTATAGCACATTGGCTACTTACTCATTAAAAATATTTTATTGAAAATGATATTATGCTTTAAAAGTACCTATAAAATAAGATATAGTTAAAATAACAATAAATACAACAACCTCACCACTCAAGTTATGATGGGGAATGATGGGGAATGTACCAGACCATTATGTCCGGTTTTGGTCACATCTTCCTTTCCTACTTCCCCTCCACTACTCTGAAGTAGCTAGGATCCTGAATTTTATATTAGTCATTCTGCTGAAAGGAAATATTTTTTAATATTTTACCTCTAAGTGTGATCACTGCTGCAGATTTTTGGTAGGTTAGAAAAAACTTTGACATACACCTAAATTAATCAGAACAGATTGTGCATATAAAAATCATACATATGTCATAGATGTATATTCTATATGATACATGGACAATATCTATATTATATCTCATAAGTACATCATATAACATTACAAATATGATACACAGAGAAGACATATATTTATGTGTGTGCATACATGCAGTCATGGGCTGCATAACTTTTCAGTCAACAAGAGAAGACATATAGGATGCTGGTCCCAAATAGCTGAGGTATATAGGCTATGCCATCTAGGTTTGTGTAAGTATATTCTATAATGTTCACAGTGAAACTACCTAACAGATTTCTCAGAATGTGTCCCACCACTCATCAACATGTTTGAGGGCTGTTTATGGTCCTAACATAGTGATTATTTTCAACCACTAGATGTGTGTAAAATTAGAGAAGTAACACTATCCTAGGAATGGAGATGAGGGACAGACATACTTGGAGAAATCAGACTAAGTACCAAATCATTTTAGGATAAGTAAGTATTCACTAGAAAACAAAGAGTTAGTTGAAATCGATAAGAAGGTGATCTAGACCCTGGAAATGAATCTGAGATATACATTACCCAAACCAGTATATCAATCAAGGCATGGCCTGATAGGTAATCCATAAAAATATTAGGGGCCTTGTAGGTAATCTGTGAGAATTCACTGACTGACTTAGGAAGGCCTGGGCTGCTGAGTCCTGGGCAGGGAGGGCTAGTGGCCACCTCTGTCAGATGAGAGAGGCAAAAATAAGGTGTTTGCAGACAGGGAGAAGCTGAGGTGAGGATACCCAAAGGCCCTGATTATAACAGGCCAGAGAACTGGGCCTCACTGACTTTTAACAAAATGTGCAATTTTAAAGGGGTGCATGAATATGAATATGGGGGTACTCAACAGATAGAAGCATAAATTTGATAATTTCTCCTATGAAAAATAAGTTTAAAATTATGTGCAGTTAGAAAATACTTATGAATTCTCAAATGAATTAATTAAAAACCCAAGCCCTTCCATGCCCCCCCCAAAAGGAAAGAGGACAAAAGATAATAGGCCTATTTTTACTATTCACTGAGATATTTCCTTGCTTCCTACCTCATTGGCATGTTTAAATACTTTCAGAAATTAATACTGGTTATTATTTTCCTACTATTTTCTCAGTATTAAGTGATGAAAGAATGCATTACCCCTGCTGTAAATTGCTTGACTCAAAATACATTGCCTTTCTCTACTTGTATGAATGTATTATTTATGAGGATTCAGACTTCCAATGTAAATCTTCAAATGAATAAAATATCTACAAAGCACCTTTGCAAAGACAGCAGGACTTCTTGCCTATGAAAACACCGAGTAGTTCATATACCAACTGAAATAACTGACATTAATTATGAATTTCCTATTGAATAAAGCATACTGGAAATTTGTATCAGGAGCAAAAAATACACATTCTTGTCTTTTCATCCAGTAAGGCTATTTCTAGGAATTTATCCTAACCAAATAATTATAAGTACTGAAAAGACTATAAACAGAAACATATTCACTATAATATATGTATAACAGGAGGAAAATAAGCAAACAGAATTTCTACTATGAGAAAAATGATTGTGTAAATTATGGGCAGATAATGGAATAATCTACTGCCATTTATAATGGTGGTTACAAAGGTGATGTAAATCACACATGATATGAAGCTTAAGGAACAAAAGAATACAAAACTTAATATTTACCATTTATTAATTCAAAAAAATCTGGGTTCTTGTATGTGGAGGACAATAACCTAGTGTCAACAACTGAAGTCCCTATTGTCTTGGAATTTATAAGATACGACAGATAATACAAATTTCATTATTACATACTGAAATATACAATCCCTCCCATCCCTGTGCTTCACTCTTAATGGCAGAATACCTCACATGGCCTCCTAGTAGCTACAGAACAAGATTTATAACTGGGACCTGAAGAATTATCAAAAACTACTAGCAAAAAATTCAAATTCCTTAACTCAAAATTAATAATATGAATATATAATACATTCATGATTAGAGAAGCTACGTATAAAAGCAGGTTCAATCTACCTTAGTATTCTTGATCTATGATCAGTACTACAGAATTAAATAAGGTATTTATAGCTTAAAAGTTATCTCATCTACTGTCTTTTACTTCACTCCTATTTTTGAATTTTTTAAATGTATAGTTTAAAAATATTAGGTGGTCAAAATAATCAATTTGATTTATAAAAGTCTGATTTTGACATCCTATTAAGAATGTCTGTCCTTAACCAGAAACTATGAATAGTAACCCATATTTCTTTTGAAATATTCTATTTAAATTTTCAAGCTGTCTGAAACTTAATCATCTTATAAAGTGATAGTTCTAATTTTTCATTTGATCCAATCTCATTTGGTTAAAAAGTCAAACATATTTATAAAATTATATAAGAACTCTGATTTGGTTTTGAATTTTATGTCCTACAGATCTATCTTATGACTTATATGCTATACTGCTTTATATGTTATGATAGTCATCAGAAAAAAATTGGAAACAGACATTTTCAACTTTTATTTCTATTTAGAAAAAAGGAAAACCTGTAAAAATCTCTCAAAATATTGGTTGATGAGGTCTTACACTTTTTAATTCTTCTATACAGTTTCCACACATTCCTTATTAAATCATTTCATAACATTTTATATTTTGAAGTCCCAATGAATCTATTTCTTTTAGGTAATCTGACTACTGCTGTGTAAGAAAGTTATACCTAAATTTTCTTTTTTTAAATGATTTTTTTATTTCCAAACTAATGAATGCTTTTTAAAAAAATGATGTTTTTTTCACCAAATCTTTATAATGAAGAGTGAATTATTTAAATAATGAACAATGACATGTAATTCCAAATGCATTGCTACTTCATAACAGATAATATTAAAAATCCAATTATCAATGTATAAATGATAATTCTTAAGATTTTTCATGCTATAATTTTTAAACAAATAACCCACCTATAGGCAAATTATCCTTTTTATAAGTTAGATATTTTAAGATTAAAATGATATTCATCCATGAATATTGGCATAAATGAAGTTTTTGGTTTATGACCCAAACATGCAAACACCAGATATGTATAGCACTGGTTTAAATATTCTCTTGGGAAATAGTAAATACTGCCAAAAGCTTCCTGTACTAGATTTCAAGTAGGTCTGAGGTCTCCTGCAGTCTTGTGGGGGATTCATTCGAGGAACTGAATTTGAATTCACTCAATTCATGAAAAGCAGTAATGAATGTGTTATTTTCAATGATGTATATTTGGTAAGAAGGAAGATGGGTACTCTTCCTGAGTTCCTTAAGAGGATCCAAGAGGGAATAAAAATACTTGTGAGATACTGATCAGAAAAATGAGTTGAGAAAAACCTGATGGTATCATCAAGGGTATTAAGCAATGCCATTTGCAACTATTTACATAAAACAGTGCCCCTGTTCTCTGCAGTGACTGTTATGCAGGTTTCCTTTACTTAAACATTAACAAATCCTGAATCCCTTGCCTGTATCTGTTGGTACTTTTTATTAGTCAGTGTCCTGCTCATGATGGCCATGAATAAAGCCATTCTGAATACTGGAAATGTGTGTCTGTAAAACAAGTACATTATTAGGACTTGCAAAACATGCCATCTAAATATAATACTTACATTAATACAAGTAAAGAGGGTTATCTCTTTTTAATTAAAAAATATTAACCACTAAAAATTGGGCATAAAATAATAGAATTACTATATCTGACTATTAATTATATAAATAGAAATTAAATAACACTCGAAGTGTTCAAAAATGTTAAGCACAATGCTCTTGTATAATGTTAAATACACGTGTTTTTATAGTTTTTCCACATAATTTCATTGTTGCCTGGTAGTTGTATATAATGGTAGAATTTGTTGTTCCTTATTTGTACATGTATGCAATATCATTTGGCCAACATCATTCCCCAGTATTTCCCCTTTCCTCCTTCTCTCTCCCTGGTCCCTTTCCTCAGCTCTACTGCTCTTCCTCAGATAGTACAAATGCTTGTGAAAACAGCACCTCTGAGTAATAATGAGCAGTTAAGACAGTTTCATGGAAAACTCTGAGTAAAAGCAGATAATCATGGAATAACAGTTTTGATAGCTGTAAGAAGTGAAGGAACTCATGTAGGGAAATTCAACTTTCTGATTTCAATGGACTTCTGCAAATGAAGACACAGATTCAAGAGTGAGTAACATGAAAATTAAGCAAAGAAAATGAATGAACTGCCAAAAGCAGAGAAGCTACGTATAAAAGCAGGTTCAATCTACCTTAGTATTCTTGATCTATGATCAGTACTACAGAATTAAATAAGGTATTTATAGCTTAAAAGTTATCTCATCTACTGTCTTTTACTTCACTCCTATTTTTGAATTTTTTAAATGTATAGTTTAAAAATATTAGGTGGTCACATGTAGTGGTAACACTGACATGTTACCTGGTGAGAACTCCTACAAGGCTAGGTCTATGCATGTTTTTATATGCTTGGATATGTACCTACATGCACATTTATTCTTCATCTAAAGATAAGTGGAGTATTCAAGCTGTTCTATAACACATTTAAATGTACTATATATTACTCTTCGTTATCTAGGACATGGAGTCATGTGATTATTCTTAAGACTGTAAGACATTCCCCTTGGATGGCTATATCATGATTTATTTAACCACGTTTCTGATGATGGACCTTGTGGTTGTTTTCAAACTTTATATTACAAGCAATGCTACAACAGATACCCTTATACATATTCAACTGTTTTTACATAAATATTGAAAAGAACAAAAGATGAAGAATTCTTAAGCAGACTAAGGTTTTAAAAAGCCCTTAATTATAAAAGGTTTTCTAAGAAAACAGGTCAGTTCATGAAAAGTTCAGCTATATAATAAGAAAACTTTCTTACCTAGAATAGCATTCAGTGACAGTGACATGTCTAAGCAGGACAGAAGTCAGAGAGTTTCTGGGGTCAGATACCAACTCCCCATGCAAAAGGACCCTGGGCAAGCACTTTATCATAACTTAATACTTTCCTCGTATTACCAGTGAAGTGAAAATGAAAATGAGTCATGCTAACATCATTAAGAGCATAGCACCTTTCATGTAGAAAGTATATGCAGAAGGTTATTATTCCTGTTAGCATCCACAGCAGCATTACTTCAGCTCTACAGTCTATGCAAAATGATGCTTACATGGGAAAACTGATGGTTATGAAAATTAAAATTTCAATCAGTTTCATCAAATGTCAATATTAAAATCCAAACAAAATTAGAAATTATGAAGAGAGAAAGAGACATATTTACTAATAGCAAAATATGGCAAGGGAGAGAAAAGGGAAGAGAAAGAAAAAGGGAAGGAAGGAAGAGGTGAAACAGGAGGGGAAAAAGGAGGATTAAAAGAAAGACCAACTTGAAATAGGTAAGGAGAACTACAAGGAGAATTACTTCTAGTCTCAATACAAATGTGCATCCAATCTTTAAAAAACTTTTCAGAAATAATTTACAATATAAAATGTCAAAATAATATAAATTTTAATATAAAAACTAGAAAATATCCTTTAAAATAACTAAATTTTATCTGTCTTGGCTTTTGGGAGGATTTTTCAAAAACATAGATTAAAACTTCTTTATTTTGATGGAAAGACAATACAAAGTTATTCCTTTCTTCAAACAGGACAAGGAAATAAGAATTCCTGGGATGAAATCACACACTCTGAGATAATACATCTCACACTTTGGCATGAAAGTATTGGGGGAGGGCTCAGAGTGGAAAATAACTTTCAAAATAGGAGAAAAATCCTCTGGGCCTCACCTTCCTCCTGTCCCTTATTGTCTCCTAGACATTCCCTTTTCCTTTCAAAGAGATAGCTTCCATTTTGTTGCTCTAAAGATTGCTAAAGCCTCAAGAATAATAGGACAAAATTGTCTTCTAATGTCTGTGTTTCTTTTATGAAGTATTCATGCCATTAAGTCTCCATATCCAGAGCAGAGAAATCATGTAATACTCGTATCATTTTCTTCAAAGGAAGTGCAGCAAGCACGTGACCACAAAGCCAGGTCTCAGAAAAGATGGAAGACATAATCTCTCAAAAGCACTTTCTTTTCTCTTACTCATAGTAGGGTAGTTCAGAAACATTAACCTGAAGCATCTTTAAAAAGACATCTTGCATTACAATTTTACATGGCCAAGGCATTACCAAAATACTGAAACTTTTTATAATATGAGATCTAAGATTGTTAAGAGCTTAAGTACAGGAAGATATGTTAAAGAGTTGATACATGAAAGTTAACTTTATAGGATAAAGTGTGTTCTCCAGATACAAATTCTCAGAATGAGGCTTAAATAAAACATAATAATGTAGAAACAAGCACAACTATACTGCATATCCAATAGTCATCTAGAGAAATGTACCAATATGTTGTGATCATGCTATTCCCATATCCTCAACTTTGACATTTGAGAATATCAGCTTATTGACTCCTACTTTTTACACCAAAATAAAAGTCAGACATGTTAGATCCAACTGGAAACTATAAAAAATCATTTCAAATGTAATAGAATACAACATTCTTTATAAAACAAATACCATAAAAACTGAAAATATTTAAGGTTCCAAACTATATGGTTATAATTGTCTCTAAGTAATCAGCATGGCATATTACTAATAATATGTAATAATACTAATAATAGTAAGTTGCAGTGTCCATCAATCACAGGTACTTATTTTGCTGGATATTCACCAACAATTAATGTTTAATCTGATAGTGTTTAAGGGGGCTTATTTCTTTGGGACCAGTCATATTAGGGTATGAAAATGATTTGCTTTATATTTCCTTAATTTGAAGCTCTCGGATGTGCCAAATACTATAACGTCAGTGCATCCGATTCTCAGTGGCTTACACTGAGAACGAGCACATGATCCTCAGCTATCCCAGAGGCTCGTGGATAAAAGACTCTTGGTCACATCTTTGAGGAAGGCTGAACTGTGTGCATGGGTTTACTACATTCCCCCTTAGAACAGTCCTCCTGAGGTCTCTCTGCAGATAAAACAACCTTTTCTTTCTTTCTTAAAAGATAATTTCTTTAGTTGAAATGAAGAGAACTGCAATTGCACCAAAGTAGCATGGAAGCAACAGAAGTTTCAGAGTTCCACAAGTATCCTGGATGCCAGAGAAGGTGGAATCTCCTGAGACTATTTCCATTTCTAAGAGGGTTGTGAGAGGGAGATCAAAAGTACCAGGTGTTCAGCAAGAGCACAGATATGGAACTGAGGCAAGCAGATACCCAGCACACAGAGAGGGCCCAAATCCTCCCTGAGAGGGCCCAGTGCAAGAATCAGCTTTGCTCAGTGGGATATGATCTGACATGACATAAGCAGCCTTGGGAGAAGTCTGGTAAACTAGAGAGGCTGCTTGTATCTCCACATCTCACTACTTCTACTTCCCGTGAGGCCCAAACAGGCCTGTTACCCAGGAAAGAAATCCCCACCTGTGATGGATTTCTGATGGTCAGTAACAACTAAAACTTTTGAGATACCTTGTAACACAAATAGTACACAGACATGCTTTTAAAGCTTAAGGACATTTAAATTGATTTTTCTGGAACAGTTTTTAAACATTCATAGATAACTGGGAACTCTGATCAGATTTTAATGTGGTGGAAATCACTGCTGTGATGTATGTTTTTCCAACGTTTACCTATCTACATGCTACTTGAAGGCCCATTTAAATAAAAATTCTTTTTGAAATTCTTGTTCTCATTTATGCAAATTCTGGAAGGATATTTAATAAGAACATATTATATGCCCATGATGGGTAAGAAGGAAGAAAACATAAAGATGAAGGAAAATAGACCTGGCTTCTAAAGACTCCAACCTGTGGTAAAAGGAGAACATGAACTGTAAACAAATACTATAGCATGGAGAAAAGCACACAATGGCCTTCATATTAAGGCAGAAGTGTAATACATCACCTTTCTACATTGATGATTTCTCTAGCAATTACAGTTACACTCCCACCACCAGTGTGTTCCAGACCAAACAAACAAACAAACAAAAAAAGATACCTACTATATGTTTAGTAGAGAAGACAGGGAAATATAGGGAGACTATGAACTTAGGAATCTAAGAGATCTGGGTTTGAATCCTGGTCTCCCTGCTCAAAAGCTCAGTTAATTTAGGTACGTTAGTTAAATATTTTTGAGGATCTGTTTTTTTATCTAGACAACAGTAATGCTAAAAAGTCCTGTCTCACATAATTACTTAGAAAAACAAATAAAATAAAAAAGCAAAACATCTATCACCCTGTCTGTTTTCAATTCACCTGAGCACAGGCCTGATATGGCCTGAATGTTGATGACCCCCTAAAATTCAAACACTGAAATCCTAACCCCATAGGAGCTGGGATTAGAAGGTAGGGTCTTTGGGAGTTGATTATGTCATGAGGCTGGAGACCTCCTCAATGGGATTAGAGCCCTTATAAAAGAGGCTCCAGACAGACCCCTGACCCTTCTACCATGTAAGGAGGCTCCAGAGAGACCCCTGACACTTAACCATGTAAGGACACAGTGAGAAGGTGCACTCTAAGAACCAGGAAGTGGGTCTCACCAAGTGTGAATTCAAAGATGCCTGTGATCTTGGAATTCCCAGCCTCCAGAATAGTGAGAAAAAAATGTCAGTTGTTTATCAGCTCTGGATCTAGGGTTATTTTGTTATAGCAGCTCAAACAAAGATATTCCTACATCAATTTATCAGTGCAAAGTCAAGAGATACATTTAGCTCTCTTGAGATTCAAGATGCAGGTGTTTCTCCTTGTTTTGGTTGCTACAGGCAGAGAGGGTGACCCCTTTTTTTTCTTTTTTCATCGTGCCTCTGGGAAGAAGCATTATATTAACAAGGTGGAGACAATGACAAAAGGTGAAGAATCGTATAGGTCTGAGCCAATTACAATGATCAGAGAGAAACCAAAAGGTCAATTCAACAGTTGAGATGTGGTGGTATACCCAGAACAGAACAGAGTGCTGGAAGTCCCAGGCAGACAGTGCAGGCTGGGTACAACCCAGTAAAGCAGCTAAGGATGGTCTGACCACCAAATGATGATCCAAGGAAAAGAAATACAGAAAAAGAGGAATAAGGTAACATCAAAAGATTAGAACGCCCAAGATATGCTTTATCCAGCTACAAAATGGAATAACCAGTCTTCAAAAATTAATGAGCCTCGCACAACGAGGGTGAGAAGAGCTGCTGTTTGGTTTTTCTGTTTTTTTTTTTTTTTTCATTTTTAAAAAATGTGAACCATATTTATGAAGGACTTTCTCTCAATGAACTTCAGGATGTGGGAACAGTTCCCTTTTTCATCCTCTATAAAAAATTTACAGCTCTGAGAAGGTCTAAGAAAGTCTATGCCTATGAATAAGCAAAACTCTTAAGTGTGCTGATATTGTATCATTGGGAAAGGTAGAGGAAAAAATAAAAGGAAACAAGATGATCTGAGGAAATGAATATCCTTAACATGGTTCTGAAGGTTGATGTGCTCCTCCTATCAAGCCTCCTCTACCCGCAAGCCGCCCTCCTCCAGAAGCCTCCTGCTCTAGAGCATTTATGCCTTCCTGCTCCATTCACAAGCAGAGCTCACTTCCACTTTTCCAGCACCCCTTTGCCAAAGGCTGGGTAACTACTGTTTGTCTTTCTGTTCACAGCTCCAGAGCTGCTTTCTCAGAAAGACTTCCCTGTTTACACCTGCACCACTGGATGAGACTCTAAAGAAGCTATTTTGTCATGTTTTTGCTTAGGAAAATATTCTTTCTTCAAAGCAGTTGCTCAATTGTAATCATCTATTGCTGGTACATAGTTGTCAGTGGCTCTTTCCCCGTTTAGATGACCAAGCACCATCTACTAGTCATGTCTGACTTTAGTTATCATTTCAATAGAAGAGAATTCAATAATTATTTGTTGAATGAATAAATTAAGGAATGACAACATACACTTTATTCTGACTCATGCTTCAAGGACTATGGACAGGGCCACAACATTTGGATGTTCTTGACAGTGTTTTACTTAGGGTAGGAACTGTTCCTATTAAATACTGCCACACTGGACAGTTTCACAGTTTGGATGTACAATATTTCCAGATTAGGCTACCATCGCTAAACACAAAAATATGCAAAACAGTTCATGCTTTCAGACTTATGGATTTTATGGGTACTGCAAACAATTCAAGGGAGAAAAGGTATTTATTAGATAGAAGTGACTATCTGACTCTAAAGACTATTATATTTTAAAATAGGACATTACATTTGACAAATATAATATCAGTGATTTTAGCAAATGTATAGTGTTTCATAAAGATTTTATGACCTCAGTGAATACCTGCATATCAGGACTGTAACAGTTGATAAAAGCAACACAAGGACTTATTTTAAATGTGTGTATCTAAGATTATTCATTGACAACCTAATTTTTGTGTCTCAGATAACTCTAAAGAAGGGGAACTTGAGGCAAAAGCAACAGATGTTATTCAATGAAGATTTTATTATTTTTAGAGCTAAACTTTATTTTTAAGATTTTTTTTTAATCATTAAACAACTTCTGATACTTTGTTTCCCACTTGTTTTTCAGGTTCATTTTTCTTATCCTATCTTCATTGTCTCTGCCTGTTTCAGAAGAGAATTGCTACAGAACACTTCACAAGAATCAAATGCTGCATGTCTGCTTAGGCAGTAGACATAATTTTCTAAGATGAATTTCTGATGGTTATTTTATTCACAAAAAATTCTTCCCTGAAATAAAAAATGACATGTTGAGGCAAGTTCATTGGTACATAGTGTAAAACCAAATGCTACTTAAAGGTTAGAAAATAATTCACCTCCAATTTTTCTTTTAATATCCCATGAAGGTTGGTTATCAATCAAACAATGTTTGATATATTTCTAACTTTGGATAAAACAAAATAAAATTGGATTTGTATTCTAATTTAATAGGGAAAATATATTTGGCATATTTTTCTAGGGAAGCTTACAAAACTCATGGCAAAAACAGAATTGGCATTTTTTTTTTTTTTTAAAGAGAATGATGTGGATTATACATTATTTTAATGAGTATTATCTGGGTCCTTTGACCACAAAAATCATGTTTATAAAAGATGGAATTTAGTGGCCTGGGTAGATATTTAACTATTTTTTTAACTACAACATTCTTTTACTTAGATTAACTATAAAAGAGTATTTTTTAGCTATTGCTTTGTTAGTGCTTATTTACATAAGCAAAAGTTAAAAGTAAGCAATGTGGGTGGAAAATTTTTAAGTGAAAACAAGCACAGTTGTGTATTTGGTTAAATAAAATATTCTACCTTTGCCACAAAGATGTCTCTTTGAAAAATACATCTGATACTTTTAAAATTAGAACATTATAATAGCTTTAAGAACATCTGAATTCTAGCTTATATGTAAAGGTATTTTTTCCCAAGAACCTCCATGTGATTTGTAACAGAGATTTTAATAATGTATTACTGTTTTTCATACTGCAAAAATGTTCGGAATGTGTAAGATGGTATGTTAATGTATTATTTGCAATTTGTGTAGGAAAATTTGGGTCACAGAAAGGGATTTGTATAATGTCGCTTAGCAGATTGTATTTAATTGTGAAGTGGGTGGAATAGGGTGAAAAGTGGTTCCTAGCCACTATTAAGTCCATTCAGATTCAGGTTTAAGTTTCTCAAGCTGAATACTAGAAGGCTAGTCAGTGCACTTCTATGTTTTGATGTGCATATTCAATTTTATTAATCAGTATCCTCCATGTGGATGAACTATTCTCAGTGATACTTCGCTAATAGATTCAAGATAATAGTGTTGTCTCTTACTAAGGCAAATGCTTCCAACAATGCAGGTCACTCTCTGACCCAGGTAATTGGAGACACAGCACTGAACAGTAGCTGGCATCTATCCTCAGGGAGCTCCCAATTTTTCAGGAGCAGCAAAGAGAGAGAAGAGAGTGAGGACACCAGGGACAGAACGTGCAGGTTTTACAGAAGGGTGGGTCATGGGCACAGGGAGAAGCACACCTTGAACTGAGCCTTCAAGGAAAAGTAGAGTAGGTTGTTAGGTACAGAATAAAATGAAGGCAGGTCAATAAAAGGACAAGTGATTCTCCCCAGAGATAGTAACTCATCCTGTTAGAGGCACTGGGAAATGCTCATGGGCCATTGGCCAGGGAAGCTAAATAGACTGTGAGGAGGGTACAATGCCTTTGATAAAGAAACACTCCTATCAAAACACAACAGCACTCCTGCAAGGAAACCCATATGGTAGGATCTAAGCTGGAAAAATGAAAGAGGAATTCAGGTCATGCTGAGTCTTTCAGCCAGGCTTCATCCTGAAGACAAAGAGAAGTCACTAGTAAGAAGGGAGATGACATAAGCAGGTCTGTGTGACAGACTGAGGTGGAAGCAAGAATGGAGGCAGGGAGTGCAAAAGAAAGCTCATGAAGTAAAACTTACAGGGTTCAAACTACGTGCTGGTAAAAATAATGCAGTAAGGAAAATAGATTTGTTGGGTTAAGGAGGCAGAATCTACAGGTTTTAAGGTGTGAGGACCAAAAAGCAGTAGAAATTATAAATGCCCAACTTTCTGGCTAGGGCACCTCTTTATGTAGAAATACTACATACTACAGTGGTAAATGGAAAGGGAGGAATGTATTTATAGGTTTAAAAAACAAGTATTTCTACTTTGAATGTGTTGAATATATAGAGTTTGTAAGATATTCAAGTGAAGATATCCATACAGAAGAAAGACACTCTGTCCATTATTAATATGAGCAATTAAAAATATTCTATGCATTGTAAAATTTCTTTCAGTAACAACTTCCTTTCTGAACCTGATAGCTATTTATTAGTATTCTCTCACAGGTATTGGTCCTTTGTAAAAATTTATTTCAAAAGAGAAAATACTACCTATAATATGAATTATCTATTGAAGTAAAAAAGAAGAAATTGTATGTGTCTCCTAACAGAAGAGAATGATTATATTTTACTGTGAAAACATTGCTCATCCATACCATATGGATACATATTCCTAGATCAGATTAATTATTCTCCTTGTACTATAGCTTAATTTACAAAAGTGGTGCTATAATATTGTGAGTGATTTGATCAATTTATAAGAACATGCTGTTTGATTAGTAAATCTTCAGATTGATTTTAAGAAAAGAATATTAAGACAGATGGACACTTTTTGTCCAGGCCAACAGAAGCTATATGTTGTGTGTGTGTGGGGGGGAACCTCCCAAAAACAAAGCAAAACAATGCATATAGTAACTAAATAAAGGAATTAGCCTCTTTGTAAGCAGAAAGAGCAACCCCATGGAGTCAAAGCAACAGAGCCAAGCTCAGCTTGGTGCACACTAGCTTTCTTTCTAAAGATCCCACCAACTGTGGGAAAACAGCAAAGGTCACTGGCTAGGTTGGGGACCTTCTCTGAAAAACTAAGCCATGTAACATTCAGAGATATGCCCAAGAAAATATTAATGATGAAATTTTAATGTAGTCACCAATCTGTTCACTTATGGGGGAAACAAGACCATCTGTTAGTTAAGTCTCATCACAAAATAACTCATCACATGAAGTCACAGACTTGCCCCAGGCATTCCAGAAAGATGGTTACCTCTGCAATTTTAGTAACGCATTTGCAGCAGCAGAAATCCGGACCCTTATTCTAGATTATAAATTAGTTCTAGACTATCAAGTAGGAGCTTAACTAAGTAACAAAGTCCAACCAAACCTTGCTATGACATTACTTTGTTCAGAGTTGAACTTGGAATAAGTTCTATTTTGGTCCTATTTGCCAAAAGGGTCATTTACTAGAGATCTAATGAGCCCTTATCTATAAGCTAGTTCACTGAACTTCTCTTTCGTATATTATTTGCAGAGAGATTGTGAGAATAAGTCGACTTCAAAGACCGACTGTCTGTGAAACAACTGGATACAATCATTTCGAGCTTCCAGAAGGAAACTTTAGGAAATATTGCCTATGTTGATGTATATGTTGATTTTTAGCTGCTGATATTATTTTCACACAAAAAAATTCAGGACGCTAGTTTCAGAACAAAATTTGTAAATGTAGAAGATGACAGGTTAAATTTTTACATCCTTAAAATTACATTTATGTGACTAAATATTGTTTCATGTTCTTTTCCTAGACATATATACCCTGTTTGAAATTGAAGTGATTCAAAGCATAAGAACAAGAAAAAACGCAGAAGACTTCATTTCTACCACTTTGGCAGAACTATGTAAAATTTTTCACATGCAAATATTAAAATTTTTGAAGATTCTTATGAGAATTTGCCAAATTCAATATGATCCAAATGTTGCCATCTGCCAGCAAAGTTATATTATGGCAAAAAGAAGAAAATTAAACATTAGAACACAGTGAGAATTTCACAGACTTGCTTCAGGTAAAATTTTGCTATTTTATAAGCCAAAAGGTTTAAAATCTTTGCCAACCAAATCCATCTTGCATTTTACATAATAAGGAAATGTGAGCCAGCAATGCAAAAGTGTTACTTGTCTAAGAATTGACTAATTCTTCATTTTTATTTCTTTTGCTACACTTAACATCTTTATGGTTTCTTTGATGGTCTCAAATCTTTCTGAGGGCAAAAATAAGTGAAAAACACACTTGTCCCAGTTCTTCCATGTTATGCCAATGTTTGCAGCTATGTTTCTGGAGTCTATTGTGTTACTTTGAAAGATATATAAGTAGAAAAAAAATCCTGAAGTTTACATAAACATATTCTTTCTACAAACCAAAACCTTCAGGAAATATACTGCTATATCTTCCACGTAACAGGGCTCCTATATTTAAAAAGATAGTCTTCAATTTTTACCGGGAGTGGGAAACTATGAACAATGGGTCTTATTCTACAAAAAGCTACCCCAAAAGGTGGCAATATATTGGGAAGATGTATGTTGAGGCTCCCTTCCAAACAGGAAAGCTTACACATTATGATTTTTTTCAAAAGGTATTAATTTAAAAATAATCAGCTTGTCATTAACCTTACTAAATGACTTAGTGAGAAAAGCCTCAAATAAGATATCGGGAGGAAAATCACACTCATGAATATAACATGCCTTAGTAAGGGAAAAGTGTCACTTAGGTGGTTTAAGCCAAAAGTCTCTCCATGTATATGAATTGCCACAGATGTATATATAAAACAATTATATAATTTACAGATCAGAATCACAATCAAAGTGAGGAAAACAAAAGAAAGTTTTGTTTTTTTTTTTTAAATGAGAATTTTACCCCACTTGGATATAAGAGATAGGAGTGTACAGCATACATTTTAAATAAATTTCACTTGGAAAGAGCATCAATCTATCTTATTACAACCAATGGAATTAAATTCCATATAATTATCTAACTGAAAACATCTGTATAATAATGTATATATAAAGAGACACACACAATATATATTCAGAAATAAAATTTTTCTTTATTCTTTTTAGTTATATACCATACCAGGATATACCCTGACATTAACACAAAAGCACAGAGCACAACTTGCTCCAATTCAGTCCCCAGCATTCCACCCTCCCTACCCCACTCCTCTCTTTCAACTCCTCCTATCCCTCTTCAATTCATTTACACTTTAGGTTTTTTTCTTATTTTTTCTTTTTAAATCAGTGTCCTGTGGATACTCCCAATGCCGGGACCCATCATGCCACATTGCACAAATGCATGTTGAAAAGTTCAGTCAGATTCATTCCACTGTTCTTCCCTTTTCCCATTCCTTCTTTCTCCTCCTCAATCCCCTTCATCTATTTTTCTGATCTTTTCTCCATCTTGATGAAATTTCCTCTCCTTCCCCCCCTCCCCCTTTCTCTCTCTGGAGGTTTCATTCCTAGTCTTTTGAGAAATCTCCACACTGCTTTCCAGAGCGGTTGTACTCATTCAGTCCCGCCAACAAGTACAAGTGTACCTTCCCCCAATCCTCGCCAATATTTATCGTTGTTTTCTTCATAACTGCCATTCTGACTGGACTGAGATGAAATCTCATCGTAGTTTTAATTTGCATTTCCCTAATTGTAAGAGATGTTGAACATTTTTTCATGTAAATACATGAATTGACATTAGTTTTTCTTCTTTTGAGAAGTATCTGTTTAGTTCCTCTGCCCATATATTGAATGGGTTACTTGGTTTTTAGATGTTAAGGTTCTTAAGTTCTTTGTACATTCCAGATATTAATGCTCTAATTGAGGATCAGGTGGGAAAGATCTTTTCCCATTCTTTAGGTTCTCTCTTGTTTCCTTTGCTGTGAAGAAACTTTTTAATTTATGATATCTTATTTATTTATTTATTTATTTATTTATTTATTTAGTCTCTTGTGCTCTAGGCTTCTTGTTAAGAAGTCAGCTCCTATTTCGACTTGTTGGAGAGTTGGGCCTGTATTTTCTTCTAAGAGTTGGAGGGTTTCTGATCTAGTTCCTAGGTTTTTGATCCACTTTGAGTTGACTTTTTTGCAGAGTAAGAGATAGGGATTCAATTTCATTCTTCTACATATGGATTTCCAGTTCTCCTAGTGCATCTGTTAAAAAGGCTATCTTTCCTCTACAGTAGATTTTGGGCACCTTCATCTAGAATCAGATGGGTGTGTTTATGTTAGTTTGTCTCTGTGTTTTCTATTCCATTGGTCTTCATACCTTTTTTGGTGCTAGTATCATCCTTTTTTATTGTTGTTGTTGTTGTTGTTATTACAGCTTTGTAGAATAATTTGAGGTCAGTATTGAGATAACTTGTTTTGCTTTTTCTAAGGATTGCTTTGACTATTCTCGGTCTATATTCTTTCCAAATTAATTTCGTAATTTCTTTTTCTAGTTCTGTGAAGAATTTCATTGGAATTTTGATGGGGATTGTGTTGAATCTGTATAGCACTTTTGGTAGTATGGCCATTTTGAAAATTTTAATTCTGTCTATCCAAGAACATGGGAGCTCTTTCCATCCTCTAAGGTCTTCTTCAATTTCTTTTTTAGTGTTATATAGTTCTCATTGTAGAGGTCCTTCACCTCTTTTCTTAGATTGATTCCCAAGCTTTTTATTTTAGGGGAACTATTGTGAATGGGGTAGTTTTCCCATTTCATTTCCAGCAGATTCATCATTGGACTACAAATGTTTGATTTAAGAGTGCTGATATTATGCCCTGCTACTTTGCTGAATTCATTTATGAACTCTAGAAGTGTCCTAGTAAAGATTTTGGTTGTTTAAAATATAGGATTGTGTTGTCAGCAAACAGATAATTTGAGCTTTTCCATTCCTATTCCTATTCCTTTAATATTCCTATAATGTTGGCCTTAGGTTTGGCATGTATAGCCTTTACAATGTTGAGGTAAATTCCTTTTATCCCTAGTTTTTCTTGTATCTCAAACATAAATGGGTACTGTCCTTTTTCCAGTGCTTGTTCTGCATCCATTGAGATAATTAAATGATTATAGACCTTGGCACTTTTTATGTGGTGAATTACATTTATTGATTTCTGTATGTTGAACCAACCTTGCATCCTTGGGATGATACCTGCTTGATCATGGTGAACTGTCTTTTTAATGTGTTTTTGTATGCAGTTTTGCCAGTACCTTAAGAAGAATTTTTGCATCTATGTTCATCAAGGATATTGATCTGAAATTTTCTTTTCTTGATATGTCGTGATCTAATTTTGGTGTCAGGGTGATACTGGCTCTGTTGAATGTGTTTGGCAGTGTTCCCTCCTTTTCTAGTTCATGAAATACTTTCAGGACAACTGGTATTTGTTCTTCTTTAAAGGTCTGGCAGAACGTAGCTAAGAATTCATCCAGTCCTGGGCTTTACTTTGTTGGAAGGCTTTTGATAACTGCTTCAATTTTGTTACTTGATATTGATCTATTTAAGTTTTCTATCTTCACTGGTCAATTTGGGTAGATCATCTGTCTCTAGGAACTTGTCAATATCTTCAAAATTTTCCAGCTCATTTGAGTATAAAATTCAAACTAGTTTCTAATGTTCCTCTGGATTCCAGTATCTGTGGTGATAATTCCTTTTTAATCTCCAATTTTGTCAATTTGAGTGTTTTCTCTCTTTCTTTTGGTTAGTGTGGCTAAGGGTTTATCAATCTTGTTCATTCTTTAAAAAAAAACCAAACTCTTAATTTTGTTGAGCTTTTGTATTTTTTTTTTTTTTTTAGTTTCAATTTCACTGATTTCAGCTCTGTTTTTTACTATTTCCTATCTTCTACTGATTTTGGTGTTGATTTGTTCTCTAAGGCCCTGAGATGTAATGTTAGATTATTTATTTGGTGTCTTTCTGTTTGTTGATGTATGAACTCAATGTTATAAACTTTCCTGTTAGCCTTCATACTATCACTATTCTCATTTACTTCTACAAATTTATTTCTCCCCTGACTTCATCCGCTACCCATTCATCATTCAAAAGTGTATTATTTAATCTCCAGGTGTTAGAGTGGTTTTGTGTTTGATCTTATCATTGATTTCTAATTTCTTTCCATTATGATCTAATAGGATGCAAAGTATTATCTCTATTTTTTGAATCTGCTAAGATTTGCTCTGTGACCTAAAATATGGTCTATTTTAGAAAATCTCCCATGTGCTGCTGAGAAGAAAGTGAATTCATTCATTGTTGAATGAAATATTCTATAGATGTCTGTTAGTTCACATTATTAATTATATTTTGTAGTTCCACAGACTCTTTGTTTGTATGATTTATCCAGTAGTGAGGGAGGTGTGCAAAATTTACCCAGCATTATTGTATTGTGGTCTATTTGATTCTTAATATTGAGAAGTGTTTGTATTATGTATGCAGATGTACCATTGTTTGGTGCATAAATATTTCCAATCTTTATATTTTGTTGTATGGTTCCCTTAAGCAGTATGTAGAGACATTTTGTCTCTTCTGATTAGTTTTGGCTTGAAGTTCACTTTATCTGACATGAGAATAGCAAATCTACTTGTTATGAGTACCATTTGAATGGTATGTTTTTTCCAATCTTTCAATTTCAGTTTGTGGATATCTTAGTCTGTAAGTTTTCTGCAGACAGCATATTGTTGGATCTTGTTTTTAAAGCAAATGTACCATATTTTAAGAATTTAGACCATTTACAGCCTATGTTATTATAGAGGGATCATTTTTATTTCCTGCATTTTGACTTGTTTCTAATGTATAATTTGGACTTGATTCTTCTTTGACTATTCTAATGTAATTCCTCTCTATTCTGGCTTTTATTTTTATTTTTCATTTCTTCTTCATGAAACATTTCATTGAGTATGTTTTGTAGTGCAAGCTTTCTGGTAATGAATTCTTTTATCTTCTGTTTATCATGGAAGAATTTTATTTCAACTTCAAAACTGAAGCTTAATTTTGCTGGGTACAGTAATTTTGGTTGGCATTCCTTTTTTTTTTTTTTTTTTGTTTAGAGGTTGATATATATTATTCCAAGCCCTCCTAGCTTTTAGGATTTGGGTTCAGAAATCAGTTAAAATCTGAATTTGGTTTACCTCTAATGTGACCAGCCATTTTTCTCTTTCAGCTTATAAAATACTATCCTTATTCTGTATGTTAGACATTTTCATTATAATGTGTTACAGAGTGGATCTATTTTGATTCTGTATATCTGGAGTCCTATGTACCATTTGTATTTGAATTTACATATAATTGTTAAGGTTTTGAAAATTTTCTGATATTTCCTTGAAAAAATTGTGCATCTATCCATCTCCAGGATTCTTCGTCTATCCCAATGAGCCTTCATCTATTTCAGTGATTCTTAAATTTGGCCCCTTAATGCTATCCCAGGTTTCTTGAATACTCTGTTTCACTGCAGGGGACTTCCCTTGGTTTGATTTGCAGCAGCCTAGGTGTGGGAGGATGCTACCTTGATTTTAGGGGGTGACTAGACGGCTGAAGGCTCCACACATGCTGTGGACCCCCGGCTCAGCTTTCTTTTCATAATTTGATTTTAAGTTGTCTGATCTGTTTTACAGACCCTGCTGTCCCCATCATGCTTCAAATTTTGCCTGCCTTTCCAAATGTCTTAAAGTGGGTAAGCTTAAGAGATTTTCTGCCTCCCTTGTTGGCCCTTCCCCTGTTTGCCCCCCTGGTTCAGGTTTGGGGTTAGGGAACTCTGTTTATTCTCTGCTCTGATAACTGATCTGCAAGTCTCTCCAGGTCTCAGACTTTGTAATATTGAGTCTTAGAGTATTTATTTTGTCACCTACCTCTCAGTTCTGCTTTTCTTTCACTTTACATGCTGTGAAGTGAACAGGAATCACTGCCTAGCTCTGTTCTGCCATCTTCCAAATCCATGATTTGAAATAAAATTTTTCTATGAAGCTATTCCAATCACTAGAATTAATAGTAAAACTGATATACAATATATCATATTGGCATTGTACTATGGTTGAGTAAAACATACTACTAATAAAAAGCGTATACTGAGAAACCTAGGTACAAAACTTACATGAAGTTGAAATGGTCTTAAATGAGAGTCCATGGGGTAGAAAAAGTATTGCATATACAGAAAAGTACAGAGATGTGAGATAATGTGCCACTTATGGCTACTGCTTTGCTTGGATCTCTAGTTTACCAAGGCTGCAGGAATGCTCTCATTTATAGAAAAAGTTTCTGTATTCTCTTCTCACTGCTGATGGCCTGTAAAGAGTTTGCTATGGTTTGTATATGGTTTATCCCCAAACATTTACTTGATGGATTCATTTAAGAGCCTTGTACTCACTGTAACTAGGAAGTGCTGTGGAACCTTAAATAGGTGAGGCTTAGTAGAAGATAATTAGGTTAATGAATGTGCTACCCTCAGAAGGAATTGATACAGTTCCCAAATGACCTGGTTAGCTTTCACAAGGGGTTTGTTGCAAAGAACAAGCCCAGCCCCTCCCAAGTCCCTCTCTGACTTCTTGTCTCGCCATGTTACCTTTCCCTGTAGCATATGCTCTTGCCACGATGTGATCCACCAGAATATGATGCAGTGTGTGTGTGTGTGTGCGTGTGTGTGCGTGTGTGTGTGTGTGTGTGTACACAGGGCAGGATGTGGGTCTGAAACCCTCTCCAGAACCACCATCACACTGTTCACACATTCCACATTCAAAAATTGGGCTCAATAAACCTTTTTACTTTATATTTTATTCAGCCTCAGATAGTCCACTGTTGCAACATAAAATAAATTTATAAGAGATACCAGGATATTTTTATGAATTCTTTCATATTTCCTGGTATATGAAAGAACCCCAAAAATATAAGGGCACATTCAACTTAGTATTATCCTTTCTTCTGCTGATCTACATGTCCCTAGTGGTAGTCCCCAGTGCATTTCCATTCCACAGCTCTAGAACGAGTAACAGTTGAGTGCCCTGCACATAGTGAATTAACACAGTGCCAACATGGAAGACATGGCTGTAAAATTAGCATCAACAATTGTAGGACACTCTGCTGCTCAGTGCTAGAGAACTTTTGACAGTTGTGTTTTACCACAGCGGATATAAATCTTCTATGACATCAACTGAGAAACAAAACCAATGCTGACAGTGAATATATGACAACCAAAGAATGTTTTTCCTTCAAAACTGACAGTAGGACATTATTCATTTTGAAAACCACCTCCATTTGATTGAAGCTAACTCTCAAATCTTTTTAAAAAACGCTAACCAAATAAATATTATGTGACAATACAAACATCCATGCCAAAAATCTCAGGCAGGACTCAGGAGACAAAAGCACAATTCACTCTGTAAAATAATGTTGTTTGATGTTGTCAAGAGCACTCAACCCTCCATCACGAGTGTGCCTCCTCCTAGAAATTCCCTAGATTTAAAAATAGAATGCCAAGAGAGAAGATTTAAGGAAAGGAGAAAAGATAACACAGGAGTAGAGAAATATGAGTAAGCATAAAAGTAAAGGCCAGAAGAAAAGAGAGCAAGGGAGTAAAAGCAGAGGAATGTGACTGCATGTTCCTACATACATTATTACCTCATTGCATTAAAAAATAATCCTTGAAATAGGCACTACTGCCCTTATTGTATTAGTAAGAAGAAAGACCCAATGTGACTTAAGTAACTCACTGTGACACACAGTGAAATTGTGTCAATGTTTGGATTTATCTTCTGGTATGCCTCATTATTTCCCTAAAACCCATGCTGTCCTGATAAGTACGCACCATCATCACTCTGAAATTAACGTTTTCAAACTCTAAAATTTTGAATGCTTGAACAGTTCTATTGCTCTATGATCTTACTTATATGTGGAAACTAAATAAGTTGAACTCATGGAATCAGAGTAAACAATCATTACCAGAGACTGGGGGATGTGGGAAAAGGAGAAACATCAATCAAAGGGTACGAACTTTTAGATCTAAGATGGGCAAGATCTGGGGAACTATTGCCCTGAGAATCCTGGCAAATGCTTTGCATAAGCTGCACCACTGCCTCTTCACAGGGTACTCAAGGGTTCATTGCTGCTGTGTCCCCAGAGGACATTTGTGCCTCATTGATCCCACAGGGGCTGCTCTGATCAGGGCAAAGGTCTGCATAAGCAGGATGGAGGAGGTCTCAGGCCTCTCTTGGACTGCTGGACTGTGCTCCAGATATATGGGCAGCAGGGGCTGAGAATAAAAGCATTTCTTCTGACTGAATAGGGGATTCAGTCAGTTTTTTTTTTGTTGTTGTTGCTATGACTAAAACAATTTTAGGGAAGAAAAGTTTATTTGAGGTTCACGGTTTCCAGAGGTATCGGTCCATGGACAGCAGGTTCCATTCCTTGGGTTCGAAGTGGGGCAGAACACCATGATGGAAGAGTGTGATGGAGGAAAGCAGCTCACATGACCAGAAAGCAAAGAGAGAAAGTCCACTCTCCAGAAACAAAATATATAGCCCAAAGGCATACCCCCAATGACCTGCCTCCTCCAGCCACACCCTGCCTGCCTACAGTTACCACTCGATACCATCAGGGGATTAATTCACTCATTGGGTTAAGGCTCTCATAACCCAGTCATTTCACCTCTGGGCCTTTTGGCATTGTCTCACACATGAGCTTTTGGGAGATACCTCGCATCCAAACCATAACAATAGGTTAAGCAGTTGGCATGTGATACGTGACAACAGTAAAGTCCCCTGACCTCAGGACTCAGTTCTGGCTCCAAAACATTGCAGGCCCTAGAAAAGCAGTCTTCAAAACTCATGCACTTTCTCAAGTAATTCTGGAAAACTACATACCATCTTTCATGCATTCTTAAGTGGGTATCTAGAAATTTGTGACAGAAATTTAGTAAGATGCAAAGAGTACAATTTCTAGTACAGTACTAACACTAATACTTAATACAAAATCAGGATGCCACTCTTAAACAGATTTAATGGTATCTAACTATTGTAATAATATGATCCCTCACTGTCCTGAGAAAGTACCTGTACTATTCTATTATAACAAAAATTTGCATTCGCACTTTTTTCCTTGAAATTTTATTATGATTCCGTTCTCTCTCCATGGAACCTGGAATTTTAACCGACTTTATTCTATGCTAATGAACACATTTTGTTGATTACTTTATCATAATTATCTATAACAAATTTATATATATATGAAGAATTTTCTCTGATCATAAGAATCTAGAAATAAAATTCCTGAATTTAATTTTTATTTGAGATACTTATAGACTCTAATGATCCAAAATAAATATATTACAAATGTTTATTCATTAATTAACATGAAAAGTAAATTAGTTTTTTAGATGTGCATCTCAATGAAATGGTTAGTGCTATTTTTCAATTAGTTCATATACCCACAGGTGCCTAGTATTTAATTCTAGACTGAGGCAGAGTTCAGAATCAATTTTAATCCATATTTTTGTTTTTCTGTTGTTAATCTCTAAGAAAATAAGTATATGGGAGCATTATGATAAAAATGTCAATCAATTTCTTTCCATCCTCTATAAATGTCCCCAAGTCATACAGTGACCAATAAGCAAAAACTATTTTTCAATTGGTTAATAGTTGAAGACTTGAATAAATCCTTCAATAACTTTGCTGAAAGCAAAGCAGTAGGTTGGTAAGATGACTAGCAACCAGTAGCAAATTTCAAATCCTCCACATCTAGAATTGAAGCAGAAAGAGAATAGCTGATCTATTAGTGATCTAATAGGTGGATGACAGAGGGAACACACTAAGACACAAAACTGGATAGTCAGTGACTCAGAGGGACCCAGAAATTCTGGTTACTGAACAGAAAACAGAAAGGAAATTGTTAACTCCAAACCCTGACTAGGGTAGGTCAGTATGAAGGGCTTACAAAACAAAAGAGGGTGTTATGGTTTGGATATGAAGTGTCCCCCAAAAGTTCATGTGTGGCACAATGCAAGAAGGTTTGGAGGAGATAGAGTTTTGAGAGTCTTAACCTAATCAGTGATTTAATCCCCTAGTAGGGATTAGCTGAGTGGTAACTGAACTGGTAGGGTGTAGCTAGAGGTGGGAATTGGGCATGAATTTGGGGCATATATTTGTATCTAGTAAGTGCAGTCTCTTTCTGCTGAGCACCACGTAAGCTGCTTCCCTGTGCAACACTTTTCCACCATGGTGTCCTGCCTCACCTCAGCCCCAAGGAATAAAGCCTGCTGTCCATGGACTGAGACTGCTGAAACCATAAGCCCTCAAATAAACTTTTCACCCTCTACAGTTGTTCTGGTCAGGTCCTTTGGTCACAGCAGCGAAAAAGCTGACTAAAACAAAAGGAGAAGCAAAGCTGACAAGTTTACTTTGGAAACAATGGTAGAAAAGAAAGTAAGACTCAGGAATGAATTAAGGGATAAATATAGGATACAAAAGAACATTTCAATGAAGAAAGAGAAACTCTGTAAAAGAATGAAATAGAAATCCTGGAAATAAAAATGCAATCAAATAAAAAATCCAGTTGAAAGTCCCACTAATTGATTAGATCAAGTAGAATAATTTAAGTCCTAGAAGGTAAGGTATATGATCATGAATACTCAAAGGCAATAAGAAAAAATAAGCAAAACTATGGTCAGAATACTCAAGAACTCTGGAACAACAGTATGAGACCTCATTTAAGGCTCACTGATATTTAGAGAGGGGGAGGGATTTGGGCTATTGACACCAATAATCCCTCCAGTGAAATAATAGTAGCAAATTTTCCAAGCCTGGAGAATGAAATGGACATTCAGATATTGGAGGTGTTTAGAGTTCCAAATAGACAAGACCAGAAAAGAACCTCCCCATAACACATAATCATTAAAATACTAAAACCCCAGGTGAAAGAATTTTACAAGCTTCAAGAAAGAAATGCCATGTAATTTATCAAAGTATACCAATCAAAATAAATGGATTTCTCAGCAAAAATCCAAAATGGCAGGAGACCTTAGAACACTATATTTAAAGCCCTGGAAGAAAATAAACTACATTGCTACGACCAGCAAAGTATTCTTCAGAATTGATGAAGAAATGAGCACTTTTTGAAATAAGCATAAACTAAAGGACTTCTTACCAGTATTGCAGAAGATACTTTTAAAAATCCTTCACACATAAGAAGATAAAGACAATAAAGGAAGCTCAAGAATGAATAAATCTCATTGGAATGGTAGATCAGCAAATGAAAATGTGGATAGAATCATACATTAGAGACAAAATAAAATGTCGAGAAATAGTTATACATTCTTCTCTATCATAATATTGAATGTAAATGGTCTCAATTCTCTAATTAAAAGATAAAGACTTATACATTGCATTAAAAAACAAGATACAACAATATGGTTGCCTGCAATAAATATACCTCACTAGCAGATATATACAGATTGAAAGTGAAAGGATGGAAAATGATATTTCATGCGAAAGGTATTAAAAAGCAAGGAAGTATAGTCATTTTCATATCAGACAATGCAGACATAAAGTTCAAATTAATAAGAGATAAAAATATATATTTTTTTATCTTGCTGAAAAAAATCCAACAAGAAGAAATAATGACTGCAAATATTTATCTTCCACAAATTGGTGCACCTAATTTCATAAGACAAACACTGTTAGACATAAAGGTTCAGATAGTCCCCAGTGTATTAATAGTGGGTGATTTCAATACAACCCTGTCAAAAATAGACATGTCATCCATACATAAAACAAAAATATTATATAGTTAAAACTATAGATGAAATGGACTTAACAGATATATAGAATATTTAATCCAACAGCAGTTTAATATATTTTTCAGCTGCCCATGGAACTTTCTCCCAGTTAGATCACATTTGAGGTCATAAAGAAGTCTTAGCAAATGTAAAAAGTCTGAAATAACTCCTTTCATCTTGTCTGATCATATTGGAGTGAAATAAGAAATCAACAGCAGAAAAACTACAGAAACACCTAACTACTGAGGGAATCAGTGAAGAAACCAGACAGAAAAGAATTTTAAAATTCTTAGAGTCAAATTGAAATATAACTTACAAGAATCTGTGGAGTACAAGGAGGCAGTTCAAAGTAGAAAATTTATAACAATGAGTAGCTACATTAAAATTATCAAAAATATCTCAAATAAATTAATGACACATCTTAAGGACTTAGAAAAACACTAACAAATCAATCCTCAAACCAGTATAAGAAAAGAAATAATAAAGATTACAGTCAATATAAATAAAATAGAGAATAAAAAAATAATACAAAGGATCAATGAAACAATAAGTTGGTTATATAAAAAAGATAAGCAAGACTGATAAGGTATTAGCCAAGCTAACTAAAAGAAAAGGAGAAAAGATCAAAATTAATAAAATTACATGTGAAAAAGGAGACACCATAACAGATGCCAGTAAAATCCAAGAGGATCGTTAGGAATTATTTGGAAAATCTATATTCCACTAAATCGGAAAATCTAAAAAATAAAGGATGAATTTCTAACAATACACAGAATTGGAAAAGCAATTCTGAGTGATAAAAGAAGTTCTAAAGTCATCACAGTATCTGATTGTAAATTACACTACAGAGCGATAATAACGAAAAATGCATGGTACTGATGTAAAGATACATAGGCCCACGGAACAGAATAGAGACACACGAACCCAAACAGATACAGTCATCTGATTCTTTAGTTTTCCCTTTTCTTACTGGTTCTTTTTAGTTATACATATCATTAGGATTCATTTTTGACATAATTATAAAAACGCGGAATATAATTTGTTCTAATTTAGTCCCCAGTACTTACCATGCCCTCCTCCCTCCCCCTGTTCCTTTCCCTCACTCTACTGATTTTTATTTTATTTAATTACACTTTTGTTTTTGTTTTTGTTTTTTTTTTAATTACTGTCTGTTGGATATTGACATGTTGGAGAACAAATGATGATAGGAAAATTGGCTATCCATCTATAGAAGAATGAAACTAAATATCACAATGCAAAATGTCAACTCAAAATGGATCAAAAACCTAGGAATTATACCAGAAACTGGAAGAACCAGCAGCTGTGCAGTTCAAGAGCAGAAGCCCCAGAACAAGAGATCAACAGTGCTACCCTAGTCCAAGACCAAGGCTTCTGGAAACTACCTGGAGAATCACTGGCAGAGTCTGCTTCAGAAGAGTGAAGAAGTGAGAGTCCAACATCCACAGATAACTGATCAAAGCAGCAATCAGAATCCATTCAAGAAGAGCTGGAGCTTGCATCTGCATCTGCTTCCTTGTTCTTCCAGCTTTTATTCCATTCTATTGGGTGGTGCTGCCCAAGCGTAGGGAGGGGCTCCACTTCAGTGTACTATCCCACATTCCAATCATTCCTAGACAGGCTCTCATTGACACACCCAGAAGCCTCTTAATCAATGGCATCTCTTAATCCAATCAAGTTGACAATTCAAATTAACCATTATACCCACTATTGTATATAATTGTTATGCATCAATAAAAACTTTATAAAAAGCAAAGTAGTGTCTGTCAACAGATGAATAGATAGACTATGTGGTGTATATACACAATGGAGTTTTACTCAGTCATGAAGCAATTATGCCATTTGCTAGTAAATGGATGCAATAGAGAACATCATAGTAAGTGAAATCAGTCAGACTCAGAAAGTCAAAGGTAGAGTGTGTTTTCTCTCACATGTGGAAGCCAGAGAGATTAAAAAAAAATGATCTCACCAAAATAGAAGGAAATCAATAGAGAAGAGACAGGGATCAAGAGGAAGGGAGGAAAGGAGGGCAAAGGGAGACAACTGGGGAATGAAAGGAGTCAAATTACACTCTATCCATGTGTGAATATATTACAATGAATTTCACTTTTATGTATAATTACAAAGCACTAATTAAAAAAAAAAAATAACAGGAGCGAGACCACTAGGTAGAGGAAGGGGATTTAGGGAGGAAGGATGGAGGTTCTAGGGAATGAGAGACTGATCAAATAAAGTTATGTGCATGCATGAATATAGCACAATGAATCCGACTATCACATATGAGTACAATACACCAAAAAATCAAAAAAGCAAAGTATTAGAAGCTAATTTGTAAAAAGATTTATCATATAGTCATTAACTTTCTCAAAAAATTAACAATAATACTTTTCCTTTTGAATGGTGCTCTTAAGGGTTTTCCACACTGGGACAAGGTACCACAGGAAAGGCTGGGTGAGAAGGGTACATTTTTTTTTTTTTTTTTTGAAAAGTGGGAGTACGGTTACCTTGAAAAAGAGGTTGAGGAAAAGAAGGCCATTTCCTTTTTTTTTTTTTTTTATTGTAAACAAATGGGATACATGTTGTTTCTCTGTACATGGCGTAAAGGCATACCATTTGTGTGATCATAAATTTCCATAGGGTAATGTTGTTTGATTCATTCTGTTATTTTTTCCCTTTCCCCCACCCCTCCGACCCCTCTTTTCCCTCTATACAGTCATTCCTTCCTCCATTCTTGCCCCCCTCCCTAACCCTAACTCTAACCCTAACACTAACCCCTCCCACCCCCCATTATGTGTCATCATCCAATCATCCACTTATTAGCAATATCATTCGTCCCTTGGTTTTTTGAGATTGGCTTATCTCACTCAGCATGATATTCTCCAATTTCATCCATTTGCCTACAAATGCCATAATTTTATCATTCTTTATGGCTGAGTAATATTCCATTGTATATATATATACCACAGTTTCTTTATCCATTCATCAATTGAAGGGCATCTAGGTTGGTTCCACAATCTGGCTATTGTGAACTGAGCAGCTATGAACATTGATGTGGCTGTATCTCTGTAATATGCTGATTTTAAGTCCTTTGGGTATAGGCCAAGGAGTGGGATAGCTGGGTCAAATGGTGGTTCCATTCCGAGTTTTCTAAGGAGTCTCCACATTGCTTTCCAGAGTGGCTGCACTAATTTGCAGCCCCACCAGCAATGTATGAGTGTACCTTTCTCCCCACATCGTCGCCAACACCTGTTGTTGCTTGTGTTCTTGATAATCGCCATTCTAATTGGGGTGAGATGAAATCTTAGGGTGGTTTTGATTTGCATTTCTCTTATTTCTAGAGATGTTGAACATTTTTCCATATGTTTGTTGATTGCTTGTAGATCTTCTTCTGTGAAGTGTCTATTCATTTCCTTAGCCCATTTGTCGATTGGATTATTTGCATTCTCGGGGTAGAGTTTTTTGAGTTCTTTATAGATTCTGGAGATTAGTGCTCTATCTGAAGTACGATTGGCAAAGATTTTCTCCCACTCTGTAGGCTCTTTCTTTGCATTGCTGATAGTTTCCTTTGCTGAGAGAAAGCTTTTTAGTTTGAATCTATCCCAGTTGTTGATTCTTGCTTTTATTTCTTGTGCTATGGGAGTCCTGTTGAGGAAGTCTGGTCCTAAGCCGACATGTTGAAGCTCTGAACCTACTTTTTCTTCTATAAGATGCAAGGTCTCTGGTCTGATTCCGAGGTCCTTAATCCATTTTGAGTTTAGTTTCGTGCATGGTGAGAGATATGGGTTTATTTTCATTCTGTTGCATATGGATTTCCAATTCTCCCAGCACCATTTGTTGAAGAGGCTATCTTTTCTCCATTGCATATTTTTGGCCCCTTTGTCTAGTATGAGAAAATTGTATTTATTTGGGTTTGTGTCCGTGTCCTCTATTCTGTACCATTGATCCACCTTTCTATTTTGGTACCAATACCATGCCATTTTTCTTACTATTGCTTTGTAGTAGAGTTGAAGATCTGGTATTGCAATACCCCCTGCTTCACTCTTTCTGCCAAGGATTGCTTTAGCTATTCTGGGTTTCTTATTCTTCCAGATGAATTTCATAATTGCTTGCTCTATTTCTGTAAGGTACATCATTGGGATTTTAATTGGAATTGCACTGAATCTGTATAGCACTTTTGGTAGTATGGCCATTTGGACAATATTAATTCTTCCTATCCAAGAACATGGGAGATCTTTCCACCTTCTAAGGTTTTCTTTAAAATCTTTTTTAGTGTTCTGTAGTTCTCATTGTAGAGGTCTTTCACCTCTTTTGTGAGATTGATTCCCAAGTATTTTACTTTTTTCGATGCTATTGTGATGGGGTAGTTTTCCTAATTTCTCTTTCTGAAGATTCATCACTTATGTATAAAAATGCATTAGATTTATGTGCATTGATCTTATATCCTGCTACTTTATTGAATTCACTTATGAGATCTAAAAGTTTTCTGGTGGAATTTCCTGGTTCCTCTAAGTATATAATCATATCATCAGCAAATAGGGATAGTTTGAGTTCTTCTTTTCCTATTCGTATCCCTTTAATTTCTTTGGTCTGTCTAATTGCTCTGGCTAGAGTTTCAAGGATGATATTGAAAAGAAGTGGTGAAAGAGGGCATCCCTGCCTTGTTCCAGTTTTTAGGGGGAATGCTTTCAGTTTTTCACCATTTAGAATGATATTAGCCATCGGCTTAGCATAGATGGCCTTTACAATGTTAAGGAATGTTCCCACTAACCCTATTTTTTCTAGTGTTTTGCGCATGAATGGGTGCTATATTTTATCAAATGCTTTCTCTGCATCTATTGAAATAATCATGTGATTCTTGACTTTAAGTCTATTGATATGGTGAATGACATTTATTGATTTCCTGATGTTGAACCAACCTTGCATCCCTGGGATGAAACCCACTTGATCATGGTGCACTATCTTTTTAATATGTTTTTGTATGTGATTTGCTAAAATTTTGTTGAGAATTTTTGTGTCGATGTTCATTAAGGATATTGGTCTGAAATTTTCTTTCCTCGATGTGTCTCTGTCTGGTTTAGGTATCAGGGTATTATTGGCTTCATAGAATGAGTTTGGGAGGGTTCCCTCCTCTTCTATTTTATGGAATACTTTGAGAAGTATTGGAATGAGTTCTTCTTTAAAGGTTTTGTAGAACTCGGCTGAGAACCCATCTGGTCCTGGACTTTTCTTTGTTGGTAGGCTTTTGATGACTTCTTCTATTTCATTACTTGAAATTGGTCTATTTAAATTGTGTATGTCCTCCTCGCTCAGTTTAGGCAATTCATATGTCTCTAGAAACCTGTTGATATCTTCGCAATTTTCTATTTTGTTGGAGTATAGATTTTCAAAATAGCTTCTAATTATGTTTTGTATTTCAATCGTGTCTGTTGTGATATTTCCTTGTTCATTCCGAATTTTAGTGATTTGGGTTTTCTCTCATCTTCACTTTGTTAGTGTGGCTAAAGGTTTATCAATTTTGTTTATTTTTTCAAAGAACCAACTATTTATTTTGTCAATTTTTGTATTGTTTCTTTTGTTTCAATTTCGTTGATTTCAGCTCTAAGTTTAACTATTTCCTGTCTTCTACTACTTTTGGTGTTGGTCTGTTCTTCTTTTTCTATGGCTTTGAGCTGTAGTGTTAGGTCGTTTATTTGTTGAGTTTTACTTCTTTTATTAAATGCGCTCCATGAAATAAATTTTACTCTAAGTACTGGTTTCATAGTGTCCCAGAGATTTTGATATGATGTTTCTTTGTTCTCATTTACCTCTAAGAATTTTTTAATTTCCTTCCTAATATCTTCTGTTATCCATTCATCATATAATAGCATATTGTTTAATCTCCAGGTGTTGGAGTAGTTTCTGTTTTTTACTCTTTCATTTATTTCTAACTTCAATCCATTATGATCTGATAGAATACAAGGTAGTGTCTCTATCTTCTTGTATTTGCTAACAGTAGCTTTGTGGCATAAAATATGGTCTATTTTAGAGAAGGATCCATGTGCTGCTGAGAAGAAAATGTATTCGCTCTTGGTTGGATGGTATATTCTATAAATGTCTGTTAAGTCTACATTATTGATTGTGTTATTGAGATCTATGGTTTCTTTGTTCAATTTTGGTTTGGAAGATCTGTCCAGTGGTGAGAGAGGCATGTTAAAATCACCTAGTATTATTGTGTTACGGTCTATTTGGTTTCTAAAATTGAGAAGGATTTGTTTGACATACATGGATGAGCCACTCTTTGGGGCATAGATGCTTATGATTGTTATATCTTGCTGATTTATGCCTCCCTTAAGCAATATGAAATGTCCTTCTTTATCCCTTCTGACTAACTTTGGCTTGAAGTCCACATTATCTGAAATGAGAATGGATACTCCAGCTTTTTTGCTGAGTCCATGTGCATGGTATGTTTTTCCCCATCCTTTCACCTTTAGTCTATGGGTATCTCTTTCTATGAGGTGAGTCTCTTGCAGGCAACATATTGTTGGATCTTTCTTTTTAATCCAATCTGCCAGTCTATGTCTTTTGATTGATGAATTCAGGCCATTAACATTCAGGGTTATTATTGAGATATGATTTGTATTCCCTGTCATTTGGTTCATTTTAAAAATATTATTTATTTATTTATATATTTTTTTTGACACACCTTGGTTCCTCCTTTATTTGACAGTCCTTTAGGATAATTCCTCCCTTTGCTGATTTGCTTCTTTGTTTTTTATCTCTTCCTCATGGAATATTTTGCTGAGAATGTTTTGTAATGCCGGCTTTCTTTTTGTAAATTCTTTTAGCTTTTGTTTATCATGGAATGATTTTATTTCATCGTCAAATTTGAAGGTAAGTTTTGTTGGGTATAAGATTCTTGGTTGGCATCCATTTTCATTCAGAGCTTGAAAAATGTTGTTCCAGGCCCTTCTAGCTTTTAAGATCTGGATTGAAAATTCTGCTGATATCCGTATTGGTTTCCCCCTGAATGTAATTTGGTTCTTTTCTATCACCACCTTTAAAATTCTGTCTTTATTTTGTATGTTAGGTATTTTCATTATAATGTGCCTTGGTGTGGGTCTGTTGTAATTTTGTGTATTTGGAGTCCTATAAGCCTCTTGAACTTGATTTTCCATTTCAGTCTTCAGATTTGGGAAATTTTCTGATATTATTTCATTGAATAGATTGTTCATTCCTTTGGTTTGTTTCTCTAAGCCTTCCTCAATCCCAATAATTCTCAAATTTGGCCTTTTCACGATATCCCATAGTTCTTGGAGATTCTGTTCATGATTTCTTACCATCTTCTCTGTTTGTTCAACTTTGTTTTCAAGGTTAAATATTTTGTCTTCAATATCTGAGGTTCTGTCTTCCAGGTGTTCTATCCTATTGGTTATGCTTTCTATGGAGTTCTTAATTTGGTTTATTGTTTCCTTCATTTCAAGGATTTCTGTTTGGTTTTGTTTCAATATATCTAACTCTTTATTGAAATGATCTTTTGCTTCCTGTATTTGTTCTTTTAACTGTCGATTGGTGCTATCATTCAATGCCTGCATTTGCTCTTTCATCTCATCATTCAATGCCTGCATTTGCTCTTTCATGTCATCGTTTGCTTCTCTGATCATTTTGATTATGTACATTCTGAACTCCCTTTCTGTCATTTCTTCTGCCATGCTGTCCTTGGATTTTATTGATGTAACATCTAGATTTGTTTGGGGCATTTTCTTCCCTTGTTTTCTCATATTGTTCAGGAATCAGTGGGTTATTAATATATTGCAGATTTCCTCTATTGACTTATAATGTCCCTGAAGATTGCTAGTATATCCCCTCTTATCCTTCAGTAGCCTGCAGTCTTGGAGGAAGTTGATAATGCAGTGCTCCACAAGGAAGCTGCCTCTCTAGGGTTGGTGACTCTCAGGTGGGGTATATTCCCTGATAGTGGGCAGAGGTGACTCCACTTGTTGACCAATGGTCATCCAAAAGGGAACTAGGCTGCGGGCTGAGGCAAGGCCTGTTTGTATCTGTGTCTCTGGTTTTACCGTCTTTGTGGGAAAACCTCACTCGGCAGGGAAGACTCACCCGGTGGGGAGGTCTTGCTGGTCAGTTCCCCTCCTAGAGGTTCCCCTCAACCTATTACTACCTCCTGGGCTGGGCTGTCTTCCTCTGCAACGTTCCCAGGGGCCCGGACCTACCTCCTGGGCCTGGGAGCCTCACCCTTCGCAGACGAGTCTCCTTAGGCTGCCTCTCCTCAGAGAATCTGCCTGCAGTCCTGGAAACTTCGCTCCGCCCCTAGGCGTGTCTCTGTGCGGCTCTTCCACCAAGAAGCCACCTAGATCCTGGGACCCTGCTCTGCACCTAATCGCCTGGCTATGCGGCCCCTCTTCTGAGCCACCACCTGGAGCCCTGTACAACAGCTCCGAGACCCAGAGACCCTCCACACACCTCTTCCTCCGGACAGCCGCCTGGTTTCCGACGCAGTCACTAGGAGTCCAAGCAACTCACTTCACGTCTCCTCCTCCCGCCAACCGCCCGTAGCCCTAGGCAGTCACTCTGAGTCCAAGTGACCCGCCCTCTTCCTCCTCCTCCTCGGGGTAGCCCCCTGGGTGTTCAGGAGTGGTCGCTCGGAGACCAAGCGACCCACCGTGCTCCTCCTCCAGGCAGGCCACCGGTGTTCAGGAGTGGTCGCTTTGAGTCCAAACAACTCACCACTCGCCTCCTCCTCTGGCAACCGCCTGTGGCTCTGATGCAGTCACTCCTAGACCAAGCGACCCGCCGCGCTTCTCCTCTTCCTCCGGGCAGCCCCCTGGTGTTCAGAAGCGGTCGCTCTGAGTCCAAACAGCTCACCACGCAGTTCCTCCTCAGGCAGCCGCCTGGAGCCCCAGTGGTTGCTCCGAGTCCTAGCGCTGTGCTGAGCCGCCTCCTCTATGATGATCCCAGTTGTCCGTGTTTACCGCTCCAGCGGGGGGCGGGGGGGGCGTCTCGCCGAGCAACTCTACTTCACAAAGTTCCCTGCATTCCGGGGCTACCGCCCCATCCAGGATGCCTCCCCAATGGGAGAAATTCACCTGGCGGCTTTGAGTTGGCCCCAAGTCTCTCACTATCTCCTCTTTTGAATCCTGTGTCCTGGAGCAACATGAAATGCAGCCGCCCTCTAGTCCGCCATCTTGAAAACCCCCCAAGAAGGCCATTTCGTACACAAAAGAGCTTTAGACAATAATACTTAAGTAACTAGAGGAGTCATGTGTCAGTTCTCTTAAAGCGTCCCTTGTACCTGTGTATCCTTTGGGAAGCTGTCTGTTCATCCAGGTGGTTTCACATCTCAATTTAACAAACACTGTCCAGAACAGTACGTGTCCAGAGGTAATGGCAGGACTCCAGACTAAAGTGAGCACATCCAAGAAACAGGACTAACTGACTCTTTAAAGGTAACATGTTTTCCATGGAATTTCTAGGGAAATAGGAGCTTGCAATGGGGAAAAGAAGGCACACGTACACACCCGCATAAATAAACATACACACTGTGTGTGTTACCATAAATGCTAGTTAAAGCACTTTAATTATATTACTAACTACTAAGTCACACTACTGGCTAGTGCTCATGGGAAACCTGGAGGTTCTATATACAGACCTTGTCTTCAAGGAGCTTACAGCTCATGGGCTATCTGCTAAGGAAATGAAACTCAAGCAGGAAGAGGACACATGGGTTACATTGTTAAAGCAGTCACTGCAGAGGAAGAGCAAAGAGGGCAGCCACAGGGTACATCATTCTGTGAGGGAAGGTGTATTGTCAGAAGTGCCTGGATGTGGGGTAGCAGACTTCTCCTAAGAACTGCACCTGAGAAGATTTTTATGTGTGCATTTGCCATAACAGAAAGCACTGGCTAACGAGAGAGAAGGACTACTTACAAAGACATTTATCCCTTCTTCTCTTCTTTCAAACCCAACCCTAATTAGAACATGTAGAAACTAGCGTAAATGAGCAGGCAAAACAAGAACAGTGAAAAGAAGGAATTCAGCACTGTTTCCCCACTATAGGTTTTTGTGGGTGGTGGGGGGGTTGGAGGGGCAGGATAAAGCTTGGAAATGTGTAAGTTCAATTTAAGTTGGCCTGAAACTGTTAATATCTATACATATCATTTAAAATTTCAAAGTGACCAAGAAAGGTTTGATGTCTGTTAAGATGCCTTCAAGGGGGTATGGAAATGAAATCCTAGAGCGTTGGAGGATAGTACAAGGATAAAAATGAAGATTGCTACTTATGCCCTGCCAAACTTAATAACTGGTTCAGTAACTGGTTACATAAATCAAATGAAGCAATAACAACTATAAGAGACTATGCTAAAAAAAAGTCACATAGTATAAGGGGAAGTTATGGGCAAGCTGTAAATCCACCACAGGAATGACAGTAATCACAATTACTTAAATGTCTTCCAAACTACCTCACTGCTATTTCTCACTAGAGCTGAGAAGTACTCTTCAGACAGCATCTGGAATCTTAATCCACCACATTTTTGTGTTTATTTCAGATGGCTTCAATTATGAAGACCCACAGATTAGAACTTCCTTTACTCATGAATAAATTCTCAATGAATTTCTGTGTTGGGCCAATGTTTGTCTCGCTAGGCTTCATTTTCTTCTGTGCCACCAGTATCAGTCTTGGAGAACTGTTACTTCTAGTGAATTTAATAAGGGGAAGCAATCTGTCATAATTTTAAAGGCAGAAATGAGAAAAGAGAAAACTTGTATGCAGTTTGTTTTCACATTGCTTCATTAAAAACAGGCACACTTTTTGATGTATCATGTGAAAATTGAGTGTATTTATCTCTAGTCTATAAAAATAATTGGCCAAAGAATCATACTTCAAAAATAATTCTGACATTAACAAATTAAAATGAAAACTAATATGCTTTTAAGAAGCATCATGAGCTTCTTTCAGTTATACATGGAATGCACTTAACCTCTTTCAAACACTTGTCTCAGTATCTTGTCATTCTGATAAGTTTTCCATTTGTAGCTGCAACATTCTTCCAATCATTCAATAGTTGGGCAGATTATTAAAATTCTGGTTAAGAATTTAAAGCTTCCAGAAATGTGTACTGGAGACTATTTCCCATCATTTTCATGAGGTATAAGAATATTCTGTACTAATATCCATAAATACATTTCTCTAATGATGCAACTCATCAGTTTTTCTTATTGCTTCTTGCCTTTTTATCTTATTGGTTTCTGGGGAGGGGAGAAGCAGACCCAACAAGCTTCTAATAAAATGGCTCTATGAGACAAAGAGGAGACAGGGGGTGTGGTGTGGCATAAGAACAGGGTTGCCTGCTGCTGGCTGTTAGGTTTTTTTTTTTTAAACGATAAATGAAACCAATATTTAAGTTATTGTTCTGTCAGTACATTTGGTTTTTATTATTGTGGTTCTATATTATATAGTGAAACCTTTGAAGAGGTTATATCTCATTCTATATATTTTTCTCTATTTGTATTTAATAATCAATGGCCTTGCCTTTATTTTCCTACCGTCAAGCTCTACCTAGAAGCTGCATAGGACTTTATTAACTAAAGGTATTCAACATGTGTTCATCATGGGAATGGAATGGGCCATAAAAATCAGCACACATCAGGAAATTCCAAATTATGGCAAAATCATAACAAATCTCTCCTCCCCCACTAATGGTTCCTTTTACATCCTCCATTTCCTTTTAGATGATATCATTAAGGGTATGGGCTAAAACTGGAATTAATGAAATGTCTGGCAATGATCAAATACGATAAAAGGGTAGCAACAGCACTTCTGCACCTCATTCACAGAGAATGGAAGTTCCTAGGTTCAGTGACCATAAAACAATGACTTAAAAACGCATAAATAATACAGTTTTATCCACAACTGGAAAATACAATCACTCTGCATTCCCTTTCCTATATTAAAAAAAAAAGTGAAAAATGAAACTTTTCCAAATGAGATTGCTTTACCACCAACCACTCTTCATAAATCAAACTTGTCCATTAACCTGTTTTACTGGATCCCTGGTCCTACATTCTAAGTTATCCACCAGTCTCACAATGCAGTTTTCACCTAATTGCTGGCAGGAAATCTGAACTACAGGAATGAAAGGCAACGGTTAGAAACCTTGATTAACTTTATTGGAAATATGGACTAAATAAGGTACTTTAATTAGTATCAGACAGAAGAACCAATTGATCTCCAACAAAGCACAAACTGTTGAAGCAATAAAATTTAGAAAACGTGTCTGAGGCATAATTCCTGATGATGATGAATCTCTTTCCTGCTGTGCAAGATGAATTAGGGATGCAAGTACCCATCCTACTGAGAAGCTGCAGTTGGTCAGCAGTTCGGACATAACATTCGTGAGGTAATCACCCCTGGGCAACAACTATCAATGCAAATCTTTTAAATTTGCTTTAAAAGTTGACTGTGTTCATGGAAAAACACAAAAGCTATTTTAGTCAAATTTCCTTGTAGAAAGAGTAATCAAAAAGACTACTGGGGCCTTGCTGTAATATTTTCTTTCTTGATATCCATTTATATTATTTACTTACAAGTTCCCTATCACCAGAATCTCTTTATAAGTACATTATGAGTATTTTAGAAATTTAATGAATAATAGTCTATACAAACTTTCATTATTTGTGAAAAATCAGTGTCAAAGTTACTATTCAGGGGTTGGGGCTGTAGCTCAGTGGTACTTGTCTCACGTGTGAGGCACTAGGTTCGATCCTCAGCACCACATAAAAATAAATAAATATATTGTGCCCATCTACAACTAAAAAAAAATTTTAAGATTCTACTCAGATAAAAACCAATTTATTTCACTGACCAAATATTTAAGTATCAATTAAATACAAAATTTTGTAGCAATTATGCCAAGTCAAAAAAAAAAAAAAAGCCACGAAGAAACGAAATATTACATGATTCCATTTTTGTGAAATATCCAAGAAATGTAAAATTGTAGAGTTTGAAACCTGAGGAGTGGTTTTTTGAAACTGTGAGTGGGCACAGGAATAGACTGCCAATGGGCAGGACAAATCTTCAAATTGTGTTTTAAAATTGAATTGTAATGAGAGTGGCACGAGTGGAAAGTCTCACTTGACTTAACTTGCAAGGGATGAGTTTTATGTTGTGTATATTATACCTAAATAAAATGGTTTTAAAAGATTCTGTAGAACGAAATGTGGAGTCATTCTAATACCATGTTCTGGGAGCTATTTCACTTCTTCAAAGTCTCACAGACTAGCCGGGTAGATCTGATAAAGGAATGTACATGCCGCTAAAAAGCTTCACAACAATTGTGTGCTGGGGCACCAGCGTGCTTCCAGTAGTGACCAGCCTCAACACCCTCAGTCACTGGGGTGGGGAAGTGGTTCCTGCAGCATCATTTCCTTCAGCTAAGAAGTTTCTTCCATTGACTTCCTTTACTATACAAAGGCATGTTTTGCTGACCAAAATCTCCTTGCTGAATGAAAATAAAGTAGTCTATCAACACATATGGGGTAGCTAAGGCAGAGCAGATAAGGATCTTTATAGCTGTAATTACAAGTTAAGGAAGAAGAGAATAAATGAAAAGCCAAACTTTCCACCTGAAGATAGTATTAAAAAACAATCAAATAAATAAACTAGACCTGAAGGAAAAGAAGGATATAAATAATGTAAAATGAAAATTATTTAAAAAGAGAAAATAAACATGAGAACCAATGAAACAAACTTTTTACAAAATATCAATTAAAATGAGCAAATCTTTAGCTAGACTGAGAGAAAAGAGAAAATAACCAAACAAGGCTCAGAAATGAAAGAGAAAATATTATGACCAAATTTATAAAAACAGAAAGCTTATAAGTAAATACTGTGAAGAACTGTATGATAATGAATTAGCTAACCTAGATGAATTGACAAATTCTAAGAGATATAAAATACTGAAATGGACTGAGGAAGAAAGACAACCTGAAAAATCTGTAAGACATAAAAAGACTGAATTAATAATCAGAGAATTAGTCACAAAGAAAAGCTTAGGCTCATAGAGAGTCACTGGTGAATTCTATCAAACATTGAAAAAAGAATGCAAATTCTTCCAAAAAAAATAGAAAAAGAGGGACTATATCCAAACTTATTCAACAAAGTCACTATTATCCTGACACAAAATAATCAGAGACATCACAGAGAGATAATGTGAACAATATCTCTTATAACCATGAGGCAAAAATCCTCAACAAAGTTCCAGAAAATCAAATTCAGTAACAAAAATAATCATATATCATAGCCAAGTGGAAATTGTGCAAGGGATACAAAGTTGGTTTAACACCTGTAAATTGTCTAATGTTATCTACCATGCTGTTAGAATAAAAAACAAAAATGCTATAATTATCTCAACAGATACAGAAAAAGTCTTTGATAAAATCAATCACCCTTCATGATTGAAAGCATTCAACAAACCTGGAAGAGAAAGTAACTACTTCTAATTGATAAGGGTTTCTCTGAAAAGCCTACAGCTAGCATCATACTTAATTTTGAAAAACAATACACTTCGCTCTATGATCTGGAACAAGACGAGGATGTCTTTCCTACTACTTCTAACTGATTTTGCACTGGAGGACAATGAGGCAAGAAAATGAAATAACAAGCATCTGCATTGGAAAGAAGAAATAAAACAATCTCTATATTCAGATGACATCCTCTTGTACATAAAAAGTTTGAAAATTCACTAAAATTAAAATTAATAAATGAGCACAGCAAGATTGCAGCATGCAATATCAGTACACAAGAATCAATTGTACTTTTATATGCTTGCAATGAATGATCCAAGAATGAAATAAACAACTACCATAGCATGAAAAAAGATTAAACTAGGAATACTCATAATGAAAGAGGTACAGCATTTATAATTTGAAAATTATAGAACACTGTTTAAAGAAATTAAATGTTTAAACTCATGGATAGACTCCCATGCTCATGGGTTGAAGATTATTACTAAAATTGCAATAGTGTCCAAACTATCCTCTAGATTCAGTGCAATCTCTATCAGAATCTCAACTGGAAAGCTTTCCAGAATCTTTGCAGAAATTGATACATTGATCCTAAAATTCATATGGAAATTCAGAACAGACAAAACCCTCTGGAAAAAGAACATAATCAAAGGATTTGATTTCAAAACTTACTACAAAGCAATAGTATTCAAAATAGTGTGGTAATGGCATAAAACTAGACATATAAGTCAACAGGATAACATTCAGAATCAAGAAATAAATTCATGTATCAATGGTCAGTTGATTTTCAAAAGGGGTACAATAAAATTTAATGAGAAAGGAAAAATTTCTTCAACAAATGGTTCTGGGTCAACTGAAGAGTTACATGCAAAAGAAACGAGTTGGACCTTTACATGCACTATGCACAAAAAAAAAAACCTTAAAATGGATCAGATGCCTAAATGTAAGAGTCAAAATTATAAAATCTTAGGAAAAAGTCTAGAATCCAGAATATATAAGAACTCTTAGAACTTGACAATCAGAAGACAAGCAGCTTAATTTAAACAAGAGTCAAAAGGCTTGAATAGACATTTCTCCAAAGACCATTTACAAATAGCTAATAAAGCACATGAAAAGATGTTTAACATTATTGGTTATTATATATATATAGCGAGAGAGAGAGAGAGAGAGAGAGAGAGAGAGAGAGAGAGAGAGAGAGAGAGAGAGAAATATGAGAGAAATATTGCTGAAAATGTAGAGAAACTAAAATCCTTTACACTGCTGGTAAGAATGTAAAATCATGTGGTCACTATGAAAAACAGTTCGGCAGGACTTCGAAGAGTTGAACATAGAATTACCATATTTCCCAGCAATTCTGTATCCCAATATGTAAACCAATATTAAAAATGGGAACTCAGTTCTTGAATACCCATGTTCATTCTAGCATTTTTTTTCATAGTAGCCAAAAAGTAGAAACGATCCAAGCATCCATCAACCAAAATTAACTGATAAACTAGGTATGTTGTGTAGAGACAACAGAACATTATTCAGTTATCAAAATGACTGAAGTCCCTAGACCTGCTACAACATGTACACTATGCTACGTGAAAGAAGATAGTCATAACAGCATATATTGCATGATTCTATTCATAGGAAATGTCCAGAATAGACAAGTCTATATGGAAAGAAAGTAAATTAGTAGTTTCTCATGAACTGCATAATTGGGTTTGACAGTAAAGAATGTAGAGTGTTTTGTTGTTGTTGGGTTTTGGTAATGGATGTGTTCAAAAATTGGCAGTGGTGATGATTACACAACCTGTTGAATATAGTAATATATTGTTCTCAAATATTTATTGTGACTGAGTCACACAAATAAATTCACTCAACTGAATTAATGAATTCTGACTGCTTACTAGATTTTAAGATATTAGACTAAACAGGATAACATTTCTGCTCTTTTATCCAAGGGAAAACTTAATATAAACAGATGAGAAACATGTCAGTTCAAACATTAAAAAAATGATGAGCCAGAGATTATCTAATTCTTACTGGGTTATCTAAAGGGAAGGTATATACTCAGGAACTGGTGTTTCAGTTGAGCTCCCTAATGCCAGGGATCCAGCTCTGCAAAGAGGGAAGGAGATTGCAGGCAGAGGAGGAACAAGGGCTATGACAGGAAGGGACTGGCAGGTGTTTGAGGGGCTTCACGAAGTCCACTGCACACTAAGGGCAGCGGACCAGGGGAACAGAGGGAGAAGAAAAGTGCCAGAGGTGATAAGAGCATGGTCAGGGCAGACTTGTAGGGCTTTGTGACAAGCTAAGAAGTGTCAACTTGCTTCTTCTCAACACCATAATGCTCTGTGCACATCTCTCCTGCTGTGCTGTATCCTGCTAGACTTCTCTTTCTATAGAAATGCACATTTCTGGTTCACTGGTTCATTCTTCATCTTCAGTGACTAACCAATGCTAGTCAGGACCTCAGCAAAGGATTTCTGGATGCACAGGCTACATACTGATGTCATAAAAAGGCAAAACCCTCTCTGAAAATGTAAACTATTTTAAATAAAGATCACATGGAAGAAAAACAATGTTTTCTAAAGGCAATGTTCAAAGGAGGGACAGGCCAGGGTCATTTGAATCCCTCAAGCCATGTTAATTTTTTTTCTCAGAGATTGTGATGTTTCCCCAATTTGAATCTGTTGAAGAGAACATCTTCCAAATTTAATTAAACTCATGCCCAGAAATTGAAACATTAAACTGTCATCAAAAAAACCTCTTTTTCTACTCTGATTTTTGTAAGGCAGTCATTAATTGGTTCTCTAACTCAAGCTTACTCACAGAAATATTCCAAGTCACCACGGAGAACTCCAGGTTCAGAATCTACCTTTATGTCACCACAAAACCATTAACATAGAACAGCGAAGTTAGTAGAGTGCGATCCCAATAATTCAAACAGGATTGTGCATTACTTTTTAAGTAACTCATGGCAACACTCATGCTTTCCTTATAAATGACTTACAAACATTTTACTGCATAATGATCAGCTCCACACCTGCATGGTGAACTCTATTTGTACTACACAGGGATTCTGCCATGGTCCTAATTATAACATCATTATCCAGAAAGGTAAGCAGAAATTCTAACACAGGTGAGACAATGCTAGTCAAATAGCAGTTTCAAAATATAATAACCTACAGTTTTGTAGATAAATAAAGCATGTTTATTTGGAAGAAAAATAATTTTTTTTTGACTAGCTTACTGTGGCCTTGAGGCTTCAGCCTGGTCTGTTTGCAGTTTTTCTCCTCCTTCCACTTCCATTGTACAGTAAACAATTCGATTTGGAGCAACTGATTTCAAACCTTGCACTTCCATTATGACAATCTAAAGAAAAAAATGATGTTAAAATAATATGTCAAGTTGATAGTATTTAGCAATACACAGAAATAGTGACATAAACCACAATTATGAAGACCAATTGCAAAAATTGTCTGGTAACAATGCTAGGATTTTGTCTTCTTTATAATACCTCTATTTATCCAAAGTATAGGAAATGACTATTTTGAGGCAGTTTGGTCCCTGGAGAGACAATTCTTTATAACTATAAAATAAAAGTAAGGTTAAAGATCCTAAGAATTCGTCTCAGCAAAGTAAACAAACTTCAAACTTGTATCTTAACAAATTAGAGCAAGTCAGCATGAAGTAAAGTAGAATCACAAATGAAAATTCTGTGAAGATAAGAGGATACACCCTGAGCTCCACAGAGTGACATGGTGTTCATTGCCACAGGCATGATCAGGTTGCCTCAATTCATTGATACCAATACCTGAGAGAACTTTTATATATTCACATAGTTTTGATGACTATTATGATTTATGAAATAAGTTTATCTATGGCCACTGTGTTTCACATTATCAAAATATAACAAACTATAATGAGCATTTCAATACTAACCTGATGAGGAAAAAAATTTTTATCAATTAAAGGTATGTACTAATTTAATGCAGAACACTGGAAAATTTTGAGAAACCTGATATTCCTTTTATAACTGTTGTGGGAAAGGGAAACATATTTTTTAAACTGGGCTTTTTGTTTGCTTAAAAGGCTGTCAATAAGAATGTGTATATTCTTATTGGATATATACATAAAATGCTATTTTCTATAGTTTTTTCAATCAAAATTTGCATTATGAATTTTTGCAAATCCTCAAAACAATTTAAAAAATATATTTGAAGGCATTTTATGTATGTGAATTAATTTCATTATTGATTGCAAGTTGTATTTGTACGAATAACTATATTCGTGCTATGTAGCAACCAAAATATCTACCAAAAACATCATATCTATCACTTATTAATCATTTAATACATAACTAGAGACATTATAATTTTCATAGAATTGTGAAATGAACCTTGATACAAAAGATTTCAAATAAATTGTTTTAAAAATTGTTAACCTTCTACTTCTAGAAAAAGAAGTGTTATGTTTGTAAATATAAATTATATTTTGGTTTTGCTTTCATTAAAACATGGAAAACTGATCACTAAAATACGAAAGAACAAACTCAGAACATGCCTCCTTCCTCAACTAGGATTTCGAAATGTGCAGCAATATATTAATAAAATTAAAGACTGAGTGAAAATAGACTAAGAGAATTATTGAAAAATTGATGGAGAATAGTACCATCTTCCACAGATGCTATAATATTTATGGAAATTGTGGTAAAGTATTAAATCTTGATTAAAGAAAATAAGGAAAAGAACTTAGGATTTTTTTTTGTGGGGGATACTAGGGATAAAACTTATGACCTCATGCATATTAGGCAAGCACTCTACCACTGAGTTACAACCCAAGCCCCCAAAGTTTGGTATTTTTAATAATTCCAGTATGTTGTTAATAATATTGAAATTGGTCACTTTCAGTAAAACTAACCAGAAATTAAGATAAATAAAACATATAACCACATTGATTAAAAACCAACTACATTTGGACTTAACCACCATGATTCCACTTTCATTAAAACCAATGAAAAAATGATAAATTTTTTGATGGTCACTTAATATGTATGAAACAACAGAATTATGTCCCACATGTCTAAAAATGCTAAAAGCATTGGTTCATGTTTCGGATTATTGTTCAGACACTGCAATCTCCTTTGTAGTGTATTTAATAGCCAGAGTGTAGGAGGAAGAAAGGAGACATTATGCTTTCCAGTTCTCAAGACAATACCCCATCTATGCCAGGAAGGTTTTATTCTGTAGAATTGTCACTTTCAAAAGGTGTAACTTCCGTGATGAATTTATACATTTAAATAAAACAACTCAACTCAGATCTTCCAAAAGCAAGGAAACATAGCTAATTTCTCAATCACTAGTGATAAAGACAGTCAAGAATACCATGGACTATCAACTAACATAATTTTCTGTTTCAAACAATTCCTGAAAAAACTTGATAATGGAACTACAGAAAATAAAGTTGATCTATGGTGCATCTTCTCTTCTCAATCTCTCTGTGGCTGATGTAATAAGGATAAAATAGACAAAGCTGTCTATCTTAGAAGCAAAAAGAAGGCAGACACTATTTAGCATGCTTCTGAGCAGTACATCAACCAAGGAGTTATGTGACAATAAATTGAGCATGTGTAGCTCATGAGATACTGATGCTGACAGTATGGCAAAATTGGGGACCATATATTACATATACAGAGGAAGTCAGAAGACTGCTAGCCTAATATCAATGAAGAAACTCAATATGTAAACCCAACAGTATCCATGCTATATACATCTGGTACGTCTTACAGACTTATAACTTCATAGGTAAATGTTTGCTTTTCTAGTTTTACTTTAGTATTTAAACATATCATTGTACGGTTTAGTGTTCTGAGAGTTAGCTTCTGCTTTGCTGCCTTATTCTTTCTGAAGATTTCTTGAATGGAGAGACTTAAATGTAATCTGGTATGTTGGATGCTTTTTGATACCATAAAAATCCTTAATTCAATAAACATTTATTGAGTGAGCTGTATGCCCAGCACTGGTTAGGTGATTTTGATACCTCAGGAAAAAACCAACAAAGAAAAATACGTACTGCAGAAGAGAAAAAAAGATTGTAAGCATAGTAAATAATTGAACTGTATGTTAGGCAATAAATGCTGTGAAAAAAATTGAGCGTGATGAGAGAAGGGAGGGATCAGCAGTAATTCTAAATAGAAGGTGAAATGTGAACCAAGTTTTTCAAATCTTCACTTTAATTCCTTGGACATTATTCCTAGATCCTTATTCGGTTCTTAAAAAAGACTCCTTCTTCACTGGAACAGTTTGAAGCCTGACTAATGAAATGTGAGAGCTTTAAATTGGATTAAGTGCTTGCCTTTCTGAGTTTTCATTGCTGAAATCTGGGGTCTGAGGAACAAAGCACTATGAGCTTGGCTGATGTCCTAGGCCCTGCGGCTAGAAGACCAGCAGGCTGTTCTTTCAGGCATCTTAGAGATATGTACTGGAGAGTCGTCACTTAGCATAATTTTATTTTGTTGGTAGACATATAACTCCTCCATAAAATACTATGAATACATGAGAGTGGATTTGTATTATACTATGGTAGCAAAATATCTGCCTAAGATAGACACAATAACAGAGGCTGTCAAAACACCATGATAAATATGCAAGCTTCTCAGATCACAGAGATCCAAGTTTTAACTTATATTCTCCTAATATCCTTATATTATAAACTGAGCTCCTCCCTTCAACATACTGACAATAAGCTACAGAAAAACAATTCATAGTTTAGCTAATACATTAATTCATAGTCTAATTTTATTTTCATGAGAGAAAAAAGAACACCTAAGAAGTTATTTTTCATAATTGCTGAAGATTTTTGAACAATGAGAAAATGTTCTGAATTGGTGTTTTCAGTTCTGAATGTTTAAACATGTAGATAATAGATTTATACATCAAAAATGTGCTCTACAATTTTCCATCAATTTATATGCTAAATTCTTGTTAAAATTTATGTTGTAATTAAGTTATTGATTTTTTTGGTGTAAAATTTTAAAAAATAAAGCATTAGTCCTTTTGAGTCAGCATGATTTGTGACAGGAAGTGATGAGGAAATTCCATAAGTAATATACTATGCCGTTTCAAATTAAACACCTTTATGCAAGGGAAGAGATTGAGAAGAAACTCAGTAGCAAGGCAGGTTGGCAGAGTCTTTAGGTAAACTCAGAATGAAGTCTTGAGTTCAAAGAAAGTCACACATTTCTCCTCTGACACTAAGTTTTAATCTATTAACTGACAAAGCCAGAATTTAAGAAAGTGAGAGGGAATGGTCTTTTTCTCAAGCTTGAATTTGAAAAAAATGGAAGCAAAACAACAACAGTAGACAATTGCTTTTCTGCCATTCACTAAGCAGATCTAGCATCAACAAGAAATCTAAGACTCTACCTCCTAAAATAAGACTGTATGTGCTTTACTTTTTTAATTGACAAATACAAATAGCAATATTGGGAACCAGTGAAGAGAGAATGTAACAATATAAGGAAGGAGCTTTATAAGCATCAATAACAATTGTGAAAGAGCTATAAATTTAAGCTAGATATTGCTAGTATTTACTTATTGAACAGAAAATATGGGAAGAAAAAGAGCTGGGGTTTAAGACAAATGATGATTTAATACTTCTCATACTTCTAAACTTTTATTTTGTACTTCAAGTAAGTTCTTTCTTTGAGGTATTAAAGATGTTTGTGGGGTGTGTGTGTGTATGTGTGTGCATGCATGGGCTTGGGTATATAAACCCATTTTCTTATATATAATCATATACCTAGATTAGCAAGAAGAAATGTAATCATGAGAGGTATCCATCAGCAGCTGCATCAAGAATTATCAGTGTGTTAGTTTCCAGGGATTTGTTTAAAAGGGATGAAACTGATGTTTTGAGGAACACAATTTTAAATGCATGACATTTGTTCTTTTTCTTGGTAATATTTACAGCACCTATAATGAAACTGGAAATCCTGGAAAAGAATTTTCTACTTCTCATCATCTATAAGATCTAATATTGTGTTGTAACTGGTTTACTTGGTTTGATTCTAGAAATGAAGTACGTTAAAAACAAGGTTAATCTCAACTTTACTTTTAAACTGAATTTCCACCAAAGTGTTCTGGTACGTACTGTATCAATAAACTTACACTACTTCAACTGGAATAAAGTTGTACCTCAATTTTTTTTTATTATTTAGATCCTAATACTGTTGTTAAGTTTTGTTGGTTTTTGGTTTTTTGCTGTTGCTCTTTTTTTTTTTTTTTTTTTTTTTTTTTGGGTATGGGGGATTGAACCCAGGGGGCTTAACCACTGAGCCACATCCCCAGACTTTTTTATTTTTTTATTTTTAGACAGGGTCTCACTTAGTTGCTGAGGCTAGTTTTGAACTTGCAATCCTCCTGCCTCAGACTCTCGAGTGGCTGGGATTACAAGTGTACGACACTGCATTCAGCTGCTGTTAGGTTTAAAGAACAATTTCCCTTCATTTGTGTCTACAATCTGTTTTTCAAGCTAATGAAGAACAATTTAACATCTTCAAAACATATAACACTGCTTTAAATTCTAAGCATTATCACACAGGTCACAGAATTTGCTGTGTAGCTTCATTTATGCAGCCAGATGTAATCAAGTCACTTACCTCTAAGGTGAATGACAGTACCACGTCAGACTTTGAGAGCTGAATCTCATTTTCATCTCCTAGGTCCAAAAATGCAGAATTCTGTGAACGTTTTAATTTCTGTAATTTGAATTCTGGGCCACCTTTTGAAACTGGAAGACTTTCCAAATTGGCCATTAGCAAATTCACTGAAGACCGTAGCTCTTCTATGTACATATTCTCCATTTCTTTTGCTATAAATTTGGGGAATCTTCTTTCCTTAAAAATAATTTTAAAATAAAATTGTTAAAACAAATCATATTTCAATTTTATTATAAAAATTTGTACGATGCCTGCACTCCAGTGTCTTAGAATTATGACATTCTCCTTATGTTTCTGCCCTATATTAGTTTCCAGATTTTAAAAATCTCAGGCTTTGTTAATTTTATTATATTTCAAGGTACCTTACATATCTTGTTGAGGATTACTGTGGTGCAAAATGAAAAACATTTAGTGTGATGTGTCCCTCACTGCACAAAACTGCCTTGGGGATGAGAGCTTAGAACTAGCTTGCCTAATGCCTAAAGATTACCTAATGCCCCCAAAAATCACTACCTTCATTGCAGTTTCCCTTAGCATCATTCAAAACCTCAGAAACCTGCATTTCTAGCATGACTGGAACAGGTCCAGAGGGCTCTCTTCCACCTCTGCCTGGTACCTAGCTGGCTTACACCAGGTCCTTCCTAAGATGGGAAGGGACATCTGGCACCACTTCTGAATCGGTCCCAGAGCCTCAGGCCACCTGTTTTCTTTTTCCCCAATATAACCTTCACATATTCCTTAAAAAAAATGTACTTACATACAGTCCATACTAAAATTGCATACTTTTATAGAGAGATTAAATATCTTCATTAATAATTAACATTTCCAAAGAAGATTTTTTAAATATCCTTTTAATATTCCTCTGGAGTTGGAAGCAACATCCCTAACCAGTAAGCTTGCATCCTCAGGAAAAAACACATAACTACCCAGTACCTCTGTTTCCTTTGGAAAAACAAAATTGTTTCAAAATGGCTTTTCAATACAGACAAAGAAGAAAAATAACAAGCCATAAACACACAGATTTTTAATTTCGGAACTAATATCAAAATTGTCTGGAAAAGCATCTAAAACTCAAATAAAACTGAAAAATGAAAGGGCATTTCCTTTATTTCTTCTTTTTTAAAAATTTGTTTTAGTTAGTTAAACATAGATCATAGAATGCACTATGAAACATCATACATAAATGGAGCATAATTTCTCATTTTTCTAGTTGTACCTGATATAGAATCCCACCAGTCCTGTAGTCATATATGTACACAGGGTAATAATGTCTGGCATTTCCTTTACTGTCAGTGGGCAAAGCCTTTCCAATGGTCACCGCATGAAATGTACTTAATTTAACTTGCTGCTTACTACTGATTAAAGTTCCAGACAGAGAAGTTACATATTATCTTGTAGAATTTTGTCTGGGAAAGAAGTAAATGTTTGGTGAGTAAAATAATCCAAACGTTACAAATTAAATTTGTGTTATAAATTAACATTTTTTTTATATCTAATCCATGAATCTTAAGAATGTTCCCTGCCCCCACAAACACCTAGTTTCTTAAATACTCTTTGGACTGATTTTAATGTTTAGCTATTTTACTCATTGATTACACAAGAAATAATTTTATTTTTTGTTCATTTTATGTTTGAATATAAATCACAATTTTCCTTTGAAAATCAAACCTTAAAAAAAAAACAAGGTAAATATATCACATATTTGAAAGTTCTGAGAATTCACTGATTCCCGACCCCCAATTTCCATGGTGTTATTTTAAGGAAAATTTAGCACATGAAAAAAAAACTACATCTCTTTAGCATTAGCTAAAAGCACCTCATTTAGTCTGTGAAAGAGGAAACTGGTAGGCATCAACCAAATTCACGGCTCTATCAGTATTTTCAAGTTTTTTGGGGAACAGACTACACTAGAATTTTATTTTTTCTCTGAAAATAATCTCTTAACTCTCTTTTAAATCTTTCAGGTTTATTGACAACATTTTATTAACTTTAGCTTGTTTATGTTGCCTTTTACTTGGAAACAACAAAATCAATTGTACTTCAGACTAGTTTACATGTTAAATTTGAACTTTTAAATTAGATCGGAAATAGACCCAGAGTTAATTTCTAATTGTTCTATCCCATACACTATCGTTTAAATATTCAAATTTCATTCCCTGTACAGCATGGCACACTAGTGGCCCTAGCACATGGTATATGTAATGTACAAAGCGGCTCCCCCTGACCTTTCTGGTGCAGCCATTTTCCCCGCCTCCCAACCACTTGTCAATCTGTGAACATCCTAGCTAGCTATTGGTTCATCAGTCAGCTTGCAAGTATCCTTCTCCGATATTGGTCCCCTGTTAGCCCTGCGGAATTCAATTGCTTTACTGTAGCTACCTGCCCTCTTTTCTCATCCTTCTGTCTCTCCTCCTCACTTTCTCTATCCTCCTGGCTTTCACACTCTCTCTAGCGCCCGGCCCTTTCTCATTTTCTTTCTTTTCCTCTCATTTTCTCCCTTAACCTGCAGGGAAACACTCTGTTTGCTTAATAAACTCCCTTATGTGATTTCCCGTGTCCGGTGTGGTTTCCGTGGGATTCCTTACAGTATACATGAAAACAATAATAGTTGCTCAAAAAAGGTTTCCCATTATTCGACCTTAGTCACTTTTTCTTAAATGTGCTTTACCTTCCACTAGATGATGTCTGGGGTTGGATAGTCTCTCCAAGCTGATCTCAGTCTGTTTTCCATGCCTATGCATATAGAATACCCCAAATCCCAAAACATGAAATCTAAAACGTTCCAACATTTGAAACACTGACATAATGTCAGAAGTGAAAGATCGCACACCTGACCTCGTGTGATGAGTCCCATTCATGACACAGGTGCAGTAGAGTACTGTATAAAATTACCTTCAGGCTAGTGCTCAAGGTTTATAAGAAGCATAAATAAACTTCATGTTTAGATTGGGTCCCATCCCCCAAATTCTCATTACACATTTGCAAATATTGTAAAATCTGAAAAAAATCCAAAATGTTAAACTTCTGGTCCTGAGCACTTTGTAAAAGGGATATTTAATCCGTATTAATTTTAACCTGTGAACTCGAGATTGTGGCTTCAAGTGAGCTAGGTTGTAGAGTTGATCTGAATCCAACTAAAACACTGAAGTGCTTACACTGTGGTACTTTTTTTTTTTTTTTTTTTTTTTTTTTTGGTGTGTGTGTGTATATTGTTTTGTTTGGTGGTTATTTATTTATCTTTATATAAATTACAGCAGATTCCCAGGGTTTTACCATGCTGGTATACTCTCTCCCTTCCAATTCAACTATATTCCTCAGACAGAGAAAAGAGGAGGAGTAGTACAAATAATTCAGGAATTCTGCCTAACCCTGGCTTTCTAAGATAACATCCCAGTCCTTGAAGATTCAGTCCTTTCATTCATTCAATAAATATTCATGGAGTGTCTGCTATGCATTCTGCTCCAGGCCTTTGGGATGTAACCATGAAAATAAAGGGAAAAAATTCCTCTTTTGTCATGGAGCCTGCATTTTCTGTGAGGAGACAGATAAAATAAATAAGAAATCATTTCATATTGTTGAAAGTGGCATGGGGAAGTCAGAAGGGGACAGCAATGAGTGATGGGAAGGGACCGCAACTCTAAGGACAGTGGTCACAGAAGCTTTCAAAGAGGTCATGATCTCTGAACATAAAGGCAGATGAGGAAGTGTGACCATTAACTTTATGGGTCAGTATGGCTGGGCTATGGAAACTAGTTGCCTTGTCAAGCATTGATCTAAATGTTTCTAATTAAGTTTTTTTTTTGTTTTTTTTTTTAATGTGGTTAACATTTAGAGTCAACTCTGAGAGTATCAGATTGTCCTCCAACATGTGTGTGGGCCTCAATCAATCAATGATCTTAAGAGTAATGATGAAGGTTTACTGAAGAAGCAGCAATTCTGCCCCAGGACAGCAACATGGAAACCCTGCCTGGATTTCCCTCCTGCTGGTGGTGGGCCCTTCAGATTTTAGATTCAAAACTGCAGCATCAACTCTTACCTGACTTTCTGACCTACCAGTTTACCCTGTGGATTATGGACTAGCCAGTTCCTTACATCCACATGAGAAGATTCCTTGAAATCAGTCCATCTCAATCTCTCTCTCCAAATATGTGTGTATATGTGACAGCTATTTTATTATATCTCACTAGGTATTATTTATTTCTGTCAGTGTATCTATCCAATCCCCTCTTGGCTCTGTTTTTCCAGGGAACAAGTCATGTGACTGCCAGTGAAGACTGCTGTAAGAGGGGGCATAGTCCCAGCAAAGACCCTGTAGCAGGAAGAGTAAGGAGGCTACTGTCGCTGGAGTTTATTGAGCATGGATGTCAGTTTAGTGGGGGATAAAGTCAGAGGGGTAACAAACCAATCATACTGGACTTTGCAGACCCCTGCAGGAACTTTTCATTTTATTCTCAATGACATGGGAACATCATGAGGTTTTATGCAGTTGATGCTGCTGTGTAACTGAGGCCCTGGGGTGGAAGTTGGGAAATAATTATCCAGGTGAGAAGCAATGATGATGGTACCACAGAGGAAGGGCAGGGGGGATGAAGACAATGGTCCCATTCTGGAAATACTGCAAGGGGAAGCAAAAGGATTTCCTGATAAATTTTGCATGAGGTATGAGAGGATGAAAGAATTCAAACATTGATTCCAATTGTTTTTGCTGGAATAACTAGAAAGATGGTATTACCAAGAACTGACCTGCCCTGACCATACTCAAGTAAAAATTTTGACCCCTAATTCCCCTCCCTATACCTCGGACCCCCACCAATCTATTTTCTAAGTAGCAGCGATCACCTGCCACAATCTAGTGACATGGCAGGCTTATTGCTTATCCTGCAGCTTTCCCAAATAAAATGCAAGATCCAGCAGGACATGGCAGGAATATTTTTGTCTTGTATCCCAAGGCAAGTATAGTTGTCTGGATGTATCCCAAGTACCTAAGACAGTGCCTGTCTATATTATTTTATGATTAATAAATATTATTCAATGAACTTATAGGTAGAAAAAAATGAGGCTCAAATTATTAATTTGCCTATAGTTATTTAGCTAGGAAGTAGCAAGCATGGGTTTAGCCACACTTCTTTCCAACCCTGTCTATATTTTTCCCACTTCTTCCTAATTACCCCTTGGGCTGAAAAACTGAAGTCTATTGCTACTCCTTGAAACAGATTTCTGTTATGAGGTTCTATTGCTATTACTTTGTGTTGTTTTGTGAGGTATGGAGGGGAGTGTTCTTGACTACCAACTGTTAAATATTAATAAGTCATGCTTCTGGATTTATCAGAATGAAGATGCAGCTGGGATGGGTAAGGGATTGAGCCCAGACTCTGGCGTCAAGGCCAGGGTTCAAGGCCCATTTCTGTTTTTTGTTAGTTCTGTAATCTTGGTGAGGTGAGTCATCTTCCTAAGCCTCCACTGTCTATAAAACTCATGATATCATCTGTCCTTGTGGATTCACAGGATTATCATAGGGATATAATGCAACCAGGATAGTCAACTGTAATTCACCTTACAAATATTTTATTAAAACAGCTTCAATTTGGTAAAACTGAAGTAGAGAGCAATTAAATTTGCTCAATTTGCTATGTCAGTATCTCCACTGAAAGATTATCTTCTTTTTCTTATTTACTTTTTTTGTAAATTTTTTTTGTTCTACTTAGTTGTACATGACAGAATGCATTTACCCATTTTGATAAATCATACATCAATGGAGTATAATTTCTCATTTTTATGATTGTATTATTGTAGGATCACAGTGGTCATGCAGTCATCTATGTACATGAAAAAATAATGTCTGTTTCACTCTATCTTTCCTACCCCCATATCCCTTCCCCTCTACCTAATATAAAATAATTCTATTCTTTCCTAGCCCCACCCCTTATTATGAATTAGCATCCACATATCAGAGAAAACATTTGGACTTTGAAGTTATCTTCTTTTTGGAGCTATTCTTACCCCTTCCAACCTGATGAGATTCTTTCTTCCCATTTTTCCCATTTTATCACCATTCCTGCTGAAAGCACCAAGACCCTTTCAAGGAGAAGCCTTCAAGTGCTCGCTCATCATTGACCCAGGCCAAGGCTTATAAAAACACCTTCTCAGAGAGGAACTGAGAACACACTTGAAGCTTTTTTTTTTTTTCCTATATCATAACCATTCATAAGATCATTTAAACTACATTTGAAAGCATCACATATTGAGTTGGGCCTTTGAAGGTGCAAGTCCACCTTATAACAATGTGCTGGTCTCAAGTATAATCTATATACAAGAAGGCAGCATATGAATACTGAGCACAGGAACCTACCCGTGTTGTCTGGCCCATCTCTAGATTCTCTCTCTGTCTCACGTCTTTAAGAAAAGCAAACAAATACCCTTCCAGCCAGGTTCACAACAGACTAGTGTTCCAAGTAAGACATTTTTTTTTTTCTCTCTAGAACTTCCAATTGCCCCTAGCAGCTTGATTTCTATCTTAGGAATTTCACATTAAAATCCCTAGAATGATTCAGTGTCTCCCTAGACATCAATTATGAGGCATGTTGTCCCTTTGACCACTGCTCTTTGTGTGTGAATGGAACCCTTAATCCTTAATTCATAGCATCCTACATCTGCATCTGGAGATGCTTCCCCCGCATTTCTGGCTTGGTTCCCACAAACTTCTGCATCCCTGTTGCCTTATTCTTCTCCACTTTTCTCTATTTCCTTTTTTTGGGTCCAATTTCTCAATATTTTCACTACTTTTGCATTTATACAAACACAATATTAGCATTCTTAAAATATTTATTCATAAAGGGTTTTTTTTGGCAGAATCACAAAAAATTCATTGTTAAAATTGGTGTGTCGTATATATCTTCTGAAGTGCTGGAAAAGTTCAGCATACTGTTTTGGGAAATATTTGCACAAGGTATATATACACAGGTTAAACTGTGAACTAAACACTGGTGCATTATGCTGTGTACATATTTTAGGAAAGGAAAAGAAAGAGCAGAGATTTTGCTTAGTAGAAGAGAAAGGGAGAATTGTTTTGTACTTTAAGCAGTCCAAAGAAACATAACTGCATTTCTATTGGGAAGGATTACAATTTTTACACTGCTGAATAAATGAATTCATCAATTCATAATACAAATGGTTTAGATGATTAAGGTTGATTCTCTCTAAACACCTTAAGTATTAAAAATAAACTCATGTCTTTTTTTAAATTTCTTTTCTCAGAAACACAGTGATTACACAAATAAAACAACTAGAATATCATATAAAAATATTTTATCTGTCAGACTCTGTCCCAGATATTTCAAATTACATTTTGACTCATTTAGTCATTCCATCTAATGTTAGAGTTGTCTATCTCCTAAGCACTGTGCTAGATATTTTGGAACATATAATTTTACATGGAGATTTTTTTCCTGATAATATTTTGTGTAGTACTATATTAGAATTTTCCTAGATCTAGCAGTTAAAGAAATTCAGGCTTTGCATTTAGGAAAATTTACTAAAGTTACCACTAAATTTACACATTTCACAAATTAAACAAGGATATCTAAAATGGATAGTATGCTTCATTTAGATAATACACATTCAGGTAATTGGAATTAAGGAGTATGCATATAGAAGAGAAAATATATTATTCTGGATATCCTTACTCATATGCAATTCACTTTCAGGTCTCCAAAATCAATATAAGGAAAAAAAATGTGGTATAGTATGTCAACATGAATAATCTACCTTTGCCATTTTCTCTGCCAATTGCAGTCGACCATCGAGTTCCCTTCTGATCTGGGCTGCTTGTTCATCTGCATTATCCAGCTTAAAAACAAAACAGAAATTATACATTTGTGATTACTTAATGCCAGTGACATATGGACTAAAGCAAAGATTAAGTGACTCAACAATGTTTGATAAATTCTCTTGGCTACTTATTGAGAATTCAGAAAGTTGTTCAATTGCATTGGCAGTTCAGCTAAATTACCCTCTTTTTGGGTTCTGTTAACAAAAAAGTTAATCTCTAGGAGTCAGTGGGTCGGTTTACTAAGAAATCTAATTATAATAATTCTTTGCTCAATGTGTTTACAAATCTAAGCCAAGAAGTCCTTTTTCCCTTGAGGTTATATTAAGTCATCACTAAGTTTATTCAGGCCATTCTTTTCTCTCCAGGTTAAGTCAGTCCTAAATATCTTCTGACAGATAAATATCCTTTTTTCTTTCAAATTCCCATGATGTATTCTAGATGATGATATATGGAGTAATGTTTTGCTTCATTGTGCTTTTTTTAAAAACCATTCCTCATTTTTATAAAAGTATGTATTAGGGCTTAACTATTAAAGTAGCATTCAATTGACTGACATAATTTTCTACCAGTTAAGTCTTCATAGACTCTTCATTCTAGTACCAGTAGATTCACAATGCCAAGACATGGTTCTACACTTTTACAGACAGGGGCTATATTAGAATTCCATTTTCTTGTTCTAAGTTTGATTGAAAGCAAGAAAAGCATACTATCATTATTTTCTAGAAATTCTCATTTACATGGGAAATTATTTTCATTTCTCCAGTGAAATAATCCTTACCATTTCTATAACTTTCAACTTTCATCATGGTTCTTTTTCTCCCGCTTATTCAAACTTCTTTTCAATATAAAAATGATAATTGAAGCTATTAAACATTTAAATTTCTTGACTTTAATTCATTCCCCTTTCATCCTCAAAAAACATGGACCACACAACCATATTTTAGTAAGGTACCATCTGAAGATTGGATTAGTACTAAGTGCAGTAGTGCTAATCTTTGTCCCTTTGCTGATGAACTACAAATTGGTCATGTTGCCTTTAAAAAAAAAAAGAAAGAAAGAAAGAAAGAAAGAAAAAGAAAAAAAAAAAAGAAACCTGGAAAAAGATGAGTAGAATAAAACCAAATTAATAAAATAGTGGTTTTGGAAATTAAGAATCAAGGAAAGGGGAAGACAGTGCAGTGTGGCACTAAAAGTCTAGAGGTAAGACTGGACATACATGGGGGGGTTTGCAAACAGCATCTCAGAAGAGGTGGGGCAGATGATGAGGCTTGAGAGGGAGGCCAGGTGCTCTTCACACACTGCATCAGGGAACTTGGAGTTGGTTCCAATGGCAAGGGGCTTCATTGAAAGTCTTTATGCAAGAGGAACGACATCATCAGATCCAAGTTTTGGAAAGGAAAGATCACTGTGTCTCCAGCACTACTACATGTCAGAGACACCTTGATTGACTGACAAAAATCAATCAAGGTTTTGAACTATTTCTTATTTTTATACAGAAGAACAGGTCTTGGAGTATTTATTTTGGTTTTGGCATATTTTTTGTTTTTATAAAGAAAAGACCTATGGTAAAAATAACAGAATGAATCAAACACCATTACCCTATGTAAATGTATGATTGCACAACTTGTATGCCTCTACTTCATGTACAGAGAAACAAGATGTATCCCATTTGTTTACAATAAAAATAAATTTAAAGAAAAGAAGTACCAACATTTCTAGCCTGAGGGGAAAAAAAGAACTGTTATTACGTACATTTCTAAATTTTTATTTATGTGTCAAATAAACGATTGAAATTTTTAAAATGCAAAAAAGAAAAGAAAAGAAAAGAAAAGACCTATGGTTACCTTTCTAAAACCACGCTTCCAATTTAAATTTGAAAAATAAAATTCATTCTAAAATAAGTTGAACAACAGGCAAGAATTTTCTTAAAGTAAGTCGTTGCTATAAAGGAGTTTCTATATCATCTTGAAAGATGCTCTTTTAATTTTAATAGATTAATATGATTCAAAATTGAACAGAAATACGTTTCTCTTATTCTCAAACCAAAGTGAAATAAGTTTAAAACCAATGTAATTACAAAGGAAAACAAAGCGTGATGAGAGTCTGTTCCAGATAACTGAAATCTCTTAGTCCATGTTTCCAAAACAAAAATGATATATCAGAACATTCTAACTACAGTAATATCTTAAAGCAGTAAACGTAATTGGAATATTCTGATCACTGCTGAACGCTGATACATATTTTATTTTTTCATAGAAAAATAATAAAAGGTTACTAGCATCTAAAGAAGTTATATAGTTCCCCTCCCAGCTCTACCAAAAAATCAAAAAGCAAAAATCAGTATTTAATACCTTAAAGAGGTACAATTATTCAAACTTCACCAAAACTACTATGTAACATCTTTAAATATTTATATCTTTAGATTAACAGCTCTTAAGTGGAATTGTTTGAGTCATTTCTGGGGTTTGCTAGTGTTTTCTTTGTAAGAGACAGTTTTTAACTACTTTTAAAAATATTAATGTCTTGCCAGATGTGGTGGTGAGCAAGGACAACCTAGCAGGACCTGTGTCTCAAAATAAAGTTAAAAGAAGGGCTGATGTTACAGCTCAGTGGTAGAGAATTTGTCTAATTGGGCAAGGCCATGGGTTTGATCCCCAGCATTACCAAAAGAAATGTATGTATACATTAATGTCTTAATTACATTTGTCTAGCAAAGATGTAGGTAAAAAAAAAAAAATTACCATATTTACTGCCTTCTCTTTCTAAGCCCAAATTTTCAGAGATATAAGGGTGTTAGTGATCATGTGATTTTGTAAAAAAAAAAAAAAAAAAAAAAGCAACAACATTTGCAAAAAATAAGAGGCAATAAAAACAAAAAAAAATTTAATTGTTTTTCCTTGCTTTATGTATTGCTAGACAGAATCAAAAGGTTAAATCATTTGAGTAACTTATTTTTAACATGTAAGAATCTTAGTGTTTTTTTTTCTTTTGAGTCCTTACTTAAAACAAACCAAAAGTTTATGCAATTTAATTTCATGAACAGTTTCTTAAAGCTGACTTTTTAAACTGAAATAATTATAGATTCACATGTTCAGTTTTAAGAAATAAACAGATACTCATTGTACCCTATTCCCAATTTCCCCCAATGATAACATCTTACAAAATTATGTCATTATGTTATAACCAGGATACTGACTGAATAAAACCACTGGTCTCATTCAGATTCCCTCCATATTAAGTTCTAAACAATTTATAACCTCTGTAGGACTGTGGATCTACCACCATAGTGAAGACACGGAACAGTCCTAAAGCCACAATGATCTTTCAGGACACCCTTTTATAACCACACCATCCTCCCTCTAGCCAATTCCCAGTTTTGGTGAGTTCAGCGAGTTGGTGAGTTTTAATAATGATGAGCCTCATTTAACATATGCTTAAAAATAAATTTTACTAAGGCAAACAGAATTTTCTTTGAATTTCCATCGTGAAAGTACAGATGTGCTCCCATGAAAGGTTAACATTCATGAACATTGGAGTGCTTCAGGTCTGTTGCTTCTGATCTCTCCTCAGTCTGAATATTGATCAACCAAGTGTTGTTCACAGTGCCCATTGTCATAAACAGCAGTCACTCAACTGAAAACTCTCTGGTATGTATCCACAGCTCTAACCTCTCATAGGCGTTCAGGTTTACATTTCCAACTGCCTACTTACCAATCCAACTTACATGAAGAAAGGCACATTGAACTTCATGAACACAGAGGAGATCTCGATTTCCAGCTCCTTACTCCAATCACCCATGAGTAAAGTTGTGTCATAGATGACACCCACCTAATCAGCTGCTGGAGCCCCAAACCCAGGCATCATCTTGGACTTCTTCCTTTCCCTAACAATCCAAAGCCAATCCACTCACAGTCATGAAGAATGAAATCTAGAACCAAGTAGCTGAGGTTATGCAGACCAGAATTCGGGTATTTGAGCATTTGGCTAGGGTGTGTGTGTGAGGGAGTGTTAAGAGAGCTTCTGCAGGCCTGCCAAGCACATCTCATTTTGTCAGTATGGTTGCAAAATACTGTTAAAATAAATATAATTCTCTTTTGTTTCTGAATCCTATAGAGAACCTAAATAAATAGTTTTGCATCTACAAAAAAAGAAGACAAAAGAAAGTGGGAGTGGATGAATTATAGAAGTGTGGCACGAGAACTTAAGATGCTGTCGACACACTAGATCCTAGTTCTGGATTTGGGCTGGGAGGCAAATGCATCAGGACATCTGGGCTCTCCTGTCTGCAGTGCAGGTCATGGCAAGTCATCTTTCCACCGAGGCCTTCATGATTTTATCTCATTTGTTTTTTTTTTTTTTTTTTTTTTTTTTTTTTTTTGCGGTGCTGGGGATTGAACCCAGGGCCTTGTGCTTGCGAGGCAAGCACTCTACCAACTGAGCTATCTCCCCAGCCCTCTCATTTGTTTTTAATTCCTGATTTCAATATTTTATGTGACAATAGATTACTTACCTCACAAATGTCTTTTCCTGGCACAGGAAATCTTATAGGTTTTTTAAAAAGAGGGTCATTCAACCTTGACTCTAACAGATGCCCCAAAGTATATTTAATCTCTACAATGCCTCTAGTTTCTACCATACAGAGCACTTTACCACTTTGTCAAAATATTTCATCAGTTTGACAAATGTTTAGTATAAAAAAATGTACTTTTATTTTCTTTCCACTTACTATGCAGGGATAACTATTTCCACATTCAGAATTCTCCAGGCAAGGGAATTCTCAACTTGGATCTTTAGGAGTCTGTGATCCTGTTAAAGTTATAAGCATGATTTTATAGAAATATGCGTTTATTTTTTCCCCTCAGAAAATTGCTTGAATTTTACAGCTTACTCACAATTCTCAAAGGTGTAGCTAATACAAACAAAGTAAAGAAACACTACTCTGGGAAAATCTTCTGTGTACAGAAGCTTCTATCCTCTCATTCAGAAAGACTGCGGCTTCTGGAACTTAACCCATGGAAAATGACCTCCCCAGGCCTATCATTAACCTCAGTCCTGACCCGAATGGTCCACTATCACTTATTTGGTTTATTTACATTTTTCTGTACTTACAGTAAGGCATTCCTGTTATAGATTCTTCAGTAGCAACAAAAGTGGTAGACTTCCCAGGAGTTTACTCTTCACAAAATAAACAGTAAAACCATACACAAAACAATACAATTACCACAAAAAAGCTACTGACCAAGTATTGCAGGAATTCAGCAAAGCAAAAGATGCTTTGCTTGCTAGTGGTATCAGGATAGATTTGTAAAGGTGAACATATTAAAAATGGAATCTTTTGACTTGGGAATCTCACTTCTTAGTTTCCCCTTGCCCAATTTCTCTCCTGTTTCATGCAAGTAGCACTGGGAAAGGGGACGGTCTTAGAGAGCAGCAGACCTGCTTTTGCAGAGGTCTCGGGCAGGACCAGAAGCCTGTGTTGCAGCCCATTATCTTACAGTTAAGAAAATCTTAAACACAGTACAAAAATTACTAAGTTTCATTGAACAGATTTTTTTTTTAAACAACTTGTGATTTTACCCTTCTAAAGCTCTAAATTGTACTAATATTTAACACTTGAATTCATTAAATTTCCTCATATATAAAAGAAAAAGGTTTTTTAAACGTCTTCAGAACACTGTTTAGAATCATCTATCTCCCTTTGTGGTCAACGTATTTTCAAGAACCAGAATAACTGTCCTTATATAAATCCCCACTATAAAGGGAGATTCCTAGCTCTGTTTTTCTGTGATGATGCCTATACATAGGCTAATCCTAGTCAATTTTGCCTTTCTTTCTCCCACTGAGAAGAAAATCAATTCGATTTCTTTTTCTGAATTCCCACTCCAATTATAGCATAGTTTTGTGAATGAATTGTATTTTTAAATTTTCTGATAGCATTTATCTTTACCCATTAGAATAAAAAAATGTAAGTAGACTAGGGTTTATACTGTTATTTAAATTTCATGATTTCCTTGAGATTAATTCCTAGCTGGTCCATTTTGTTAATATTATCCATAAATCTGATGACTTACAGGTAACACATCAGAAGAAATAACTGGCACAAACCTACTTGTCATTCCAAAAGAACACTCACTTTACTATTTATCATGTGTTTTACTAACAGTCCATTCTTTGACAGTACCATGTAACATGACCTCAAAATGCTGATCAAAAGTTTTATTATGAGCACATTAATTTACCCCATGAATAATCCTGCTATTTTCCCACCACAACTTGAATTACAAATTATTTACCATAAAGATAGAGTACTACTCTACCCAGTGGACTCTGATTGTTCTTGCTGCTTTTTTCACTGGCTGCCCATTCTCTCAGCCCATAGATATGTGTACATGGCCCCTGGCTGTGCTGAGGGCATCTGCAGTCATTTATCAACAGCACACAGCTCTGGCTCATCTCCTGAGTTCCAGCTCTGCACTTCCAGCTGAAGGCAAGGCCTTGCCTCCCAGGTCTCTCACAGTGAACTCAAACAAAAACCAAACTGATCCTCACTCCCCACTTCCCACACCATTCCCCTGTTTCTACATATGATCCTCACTACTCTTGATCGGACTAAAATCTCAGTGGTGGGAAGGAAAGGAGAGAGAGGGAAGGAGTAGATAAATCAGAATAAATGACTACGAATAAGACAGAATGACACCAACACCATAGCCTAGTTTTTGGACGCTGCCACGTTTTTTACCAATCCACCTTTCTAACCTCTGGGGTAACTGCACTTTCTATACAAACTGATCCACTCATTGTTTATTGAACGAGTTCCATTTTCCAAATCACACATTTTACTTGTGTTTCTCCTGCCTGGGATGCTCTCCTTTACTACCTTCACTATCCAGATCAATCTCCAAATCATCTGAGGAAACTACCAGAATCAATTATTAAGCAATAAAGGAGGGCCTATCTGGTGACAAGGCATTCAAAGTTGTCTTGTTGTTGAACTTCTTGGGTATTTATGACCTCTTCCTCAGACTACAATGTGCAAAGTCATTACTTTTTTTTTTTTTTAACTTTGCCTAATCCTAATAACAGGAATGAAACAAATTCATCTCAAATGTTGAGATTAAAAAAAATATTCTCAATTTTATTGCAGATACAAAGAATAATTTGATGTGTTTTGGGAAGATTCTTAGATGCTAATACCCTGTGTTGATTCATCTCCCAAGAGGCAATGTCCCTCAAGAACAAAAACAAAAAATGCCCCCCTTTTTCTGATCATTGAGAATTAGCTAACAACTACAAGGTAACTTGTATTGTTTATGCATGAAGTTAAAAAGGAAATGAAGCTATCCTCAGACTCTTGAGAGTAACACATTTCCCTGTATGATGTTATGTATGAAAAAAATCAGGTAGCATTCTATCTGCTAGATGCAAACCCTTTAAAGCAGTCCCTTATATCTACCTTCTAAATTATGCATAAAAATCTGACTCAGAAATAGCAGTTCCACCATGGATTCTTGTAGAACAGTTCTAAGAGTCTTAAAAATTCATTTCCCAAACCACAATTTCCTTTGAATACTTAAAACAGAGAAAAGATGAATGAGCTAATTAGATATAAAATTACCCTATGTGAACTGAACTAAACTATATTAAATAATGGATCAAAGTGTTCAAAGGCAAGAACATAAGAAATTTAACCTCAAACATAAAACCACGGGACTTCTTTTAACCTGGAGAATATGCACATATATTCTCTAGGTATACAGACCCATTTGTATGCATGTCCACATCCATACATATACATACACACCCTTCAAATGATAGCTATGACTTGGCAAATTTTTGCACACCATTAAAGATTCTTTAGCATTCCATTTGGTATTAACATTTAATCTCCTGGACAAAAGTAATGAGCTAATATTTTTGAGCAACTATTCAGTAACTACATTTACCTGAATAAAATAGTTAAATCTACATTCACATTAATAATGAAATAACACTGGGATAGAGAGATTTTACCACTAAATAATATAACACAAGCAGCTTTCTCACTTTCCCAGAACAAATTAGAACTGTAGTTCATCAAGATTAAAAAAGGGTTAAACTTATACAGCACTTATGATGTATCAGCAAGTCTTCTGACTTTTCATAAACACTTGAAGCTTTAGAGCAATGCTATGGAAAATTCTTTGTCCCATTTTAATGACACAAAATCTGACATACAGATTTAAGCAACTTTCCCACAATCACAGAGTTGAGAAATGGTACAATTAATGGTTCAAAAATTAATTGAATTCTTATCCTAGGCTCAAGGTATTAACATATGGTAACAGAAGCACATATAAAGATAACACAAAGTAGAATATGCCTGACCCTAGGTTATGATGGGCAATTGTAATTCCTTATGGATTTTTTTTTTCTCTCCTAATATTAAGACAAATGCTCAGACACAGAAGGAACGCTTGTGGAGAAACTAAATTTTCTCTTGGTTGTTGAAGAATGGAAAGGTAGACATTCCAAGCAAAGAGAATAAGATTAGTTAAAAAAAAATTTAAGAAAATACAGGGTGTGGATTAGGAACACAGAGCAACTTGGGTTATCTAAAGCATGTGTCATATAAAGAATTGTGAAAGGGGAAAGAACATTAGAAAACCAAGTGGGGACTAGAATGAATGTCAAGGCTGCTGAAAGTTGAGCCAAGGGTAGTGAAATTCATGCTGTTGACCAAGGGGAGACATTTTTCTTTCTCTATTCATGAAGAAGGTCATGACAAGTGGGGTCATGACAAGACCAGAATGGCACTTCAACAATGTTAACCTGGCAACAAATAGAGAACTAGAAGAAAGAGGCAGGTAAGAGGTTACTGCCATGATTCCTGTGAGAGGTAATGAAGTCCAGCTATGGGGACTGCTGAGGAAAGAAGACAACAGCAGCAGATGAGACGCTGGTATATAGAAAGAGGCAGGTCAGGCAATAATCGAGGTGGGAGGCCTCAGAAAGGAAAGTGCACATGATTATGAGTCAGAGGGATGAACATGACATTAATATAAGAACCACCAGATTATGGAAGAGGAAATTAAATGACATTTGAGTCTATTGAGTTTGAGGAACTTCACATTCATCAGTTTACCATGGGCTCATCAGCAACACAGAGTGGGATGAGAAGCTAATTTTCCTCAAAAGGAGAGGGGGAAGATGCTCAAAATATGCATAACAAATTTTTTTTTTTATTACTGAGGCATTATTCAGTGGATCTAATAACACAACAATTCCAATTCCATCTAATTTCTCAAAATGAACAGGGGAGCAAATCTATTTGTATGGTTTCAAACCCCATTACTTGCAGACCCTGTACATGGTTGGCCCTTCCTATCCACAAGTTTGGCATCAACTTTCATGTTTGACCAATTATAAATTGAAAATATACGAATATTGAAAATATACGAATATTGAATTGTGTGGAACAGGTACAGAATTTTTGTTTTATAATTACTTCCTCAATAGTATAACAACTATAATAACTATTTACATAGCATTATATTCTATTACACATTATAAGTAATCTAGAGATGATTTAAAGTATATGAGAGTTTATGTGTAGGGTATATGCAACTATTTTACCATTTTATATAAGACACCTGAGCTTCTACAGATTTTGGTTTCTGAAGGAATTCCTGGAATCCCTCAGGGATGATTATATGATGAGTTAAAACAACAAAAACAAAACCAAAAAACAACACCAAAACCAAAAAACAACACTGATAAGGATTCGTAGACTAAGGTATAAGTCTTGTTCATCTAGAGACCTTCATATCAGATTCATAAAGACACTTTACACATATGAAATTACATGGTTTTGGATGTTCAACAATAATAGAGGCCTTTCTACCACTTTATAGCTCATAGATAGAAGGAATTCCAAACACTACATAAATAAGATCTTACTAAGATAATGATCAATTTGCTTAGTTCTATCTAAGATGATTAGGAAAAATACAAACACTTAATTTTTTTTGCATTTAAAGCAAAAAGGATTTTAACATATGGCTTAAAATACTATCCAAATGATTCCCAAAACTATACCTCCAGCCTTTATTTCTCATTAAAATTCCAGACCTGTGTATCTAATCATCACTTGCTATATCAACATAGACATTTAATATTTTATATTCAGCATGTACAAAAAAACTTTCTTAATCCACATCACCCCACTAAAAAAAAAAAAAACAAAAAAACAAAAAAAAAAACGGTTGTTCCATGATAAAAAGGACAACTGTATAATGAGGCCCTGAAACACAGCCTTATCAGAGTGAGCAGTGTGTTAAAGAACACCTGGAGTTGTTCTATCACATCATGGTTAAGGTAAAGGCTCCATCAGATAAGAGGGACCATTTCCAGGTCCTGCTACAACTACTAGATTTTCATCTTGTCCCTTCCCCAGAGAGCAGGTAGTCCAGTATTTCGCCCCATGTCAAAGTCTCAAAGTGTTGGAGCAGAATGGAATTCTGAAGCACAATACAGGGCATGGACCCAAAAGAATGTGAGAACAGACTCTGAAGAGGGATTCGGACACCCATGACTTTCATAGGCAACAGAAAAGTAAAAAGAGGTATGAAATTGAAAGATTTAAGGCCAGGCGATAGCCCTAAAGATTAACTGAAAGATTACTGGAAGGATGAGTAAGCAGCCCCTGATCCTTGTCTGTTTGCATAAAGAAACAGATCACTGGCCCATGTCTAGAAGGAGAGAAAGGCAGGGTGTGGTCACCTGCGGCCCTTCTTTATACCAGAGAAAGATCTCCTCAAAATCCCAATTGTGCCTGTCATACCTTTGCTGTTACCTCGACATTCTTCCTAGAGTAAGAAAAATTCAAGCTTCTTCATCTACTGTGAAAGGTTCTTAATATGCCAGTCCTTTTCTAATCCTTGAGCCTCCCTTCCTGCTACTCTAGCAGCATACACACAACATACTCCCTAACATATTCCAAGCCATTTACTCTCCTTGTGCCTTTGTCAGTCTAATTTTTCCATCTGTTAAATTTCCATTGATCTTCCAAACTCATAAATTACCACAACTTAAAAATCTTCATTAAACTTTGATTAAAGCTTCACTAAAGAAGAGGTTTTCCACCCTGCCAAATAACCTCTTCCTCCTGGGCACACAGCTGGACTGTTTCTAGCATCTCCTGCAGTTTGATATGATCATCGGATGAAATCCTCACAGGAACTATCAGGGGAGGGGGTCCTAGACCCTCACTGTGCATCACCACGACCCAGGAAGATTTTAGTCAGTAGACCCTGAGTCCCACCGTCACTAAGTGTTTTCACTGAGTCTGATGTGGGGCCTCGGCATCTGATGGTATTTAAAGCTCCTTGATTCATTCTCATACGCATATATGGTTGAGAAACACTAGAGGAATCCATGAGAACTATCCAATGTTAAAATCTTGCCATCCTGAGGCTCATATTGTGTTGTACACATACATACCTACCATTGTACACTAATCAACTAAACTTTGGTTAATTTGTGTCTGCTGACTGCAGTAAATGCCTTGAAGGGAAGAAATCAAATCTTGAGTATATCTCACACTTTACTTTTGATAGAATATTTTCATTAACAACTGTTATGGTTTAAATATGAGGTGTCCCCTAAAAGTTCATGTGTAAGATAATGCAAGTGTAGAGATGAAATGATTGGCTTATGAGAACCTTAATCTTATCAATGCATTAATCCATTGATAGGGATGAACTGGAGGGTAACTGTAGGCAGGTAGGGTGTGGCTGGAGGAGGAGGGCCCTGGGGGCCTTTGGGGTTTGTATTTTGGCCCATCTGAGTAGAGTCTTTCTCTGCTTCCTGATCACCATGTTCCGAACTGCTTTCCTCCTCCACATCCTTCAGCCTTGATGTTCTGGGCTCAGAGATATGTGTTGTCTGTCCATGAATCCTTGAGCCCCAGATAAACTTTTCATCCTCTAAAATTGTTTTGTCAAGTATTTTGGCCACAGTGAAAAAAAAATCTGATTAAAACAAGCCATAAAAAATAAAGATGTAATTGCTTATTATACTTGAAACATTTTCACTCACATCATCCTTTTTTTTAATATATAGTTGAGAATAGGCCATAACATAGATTAACAAAAATATTTCTTTCCTAGTATTATCAGTATAAAGTCATGTTTAGAGTTTGGTATCTGATCTAGTTCCCAGAACCAAACCCTCTAAGAACAATTGTACAATGAGTGAAGTCGTGTTCATCTGAACACCTTCATATCAGATTCATGAAGACACTCTGTACTTTACCTAATCTTTTTTTAGACCTGCATTCTCTTATTTTAAAAAGATGGAAAAGTTGGGATAACATTCTAATTTTCACAGACTAGGTCTGGATAAAAAAAATAGTCTAAAAATAAAGCAAGATGTATCTGAATGTACCTTATATTCACATACAGTGAGATATTAGAGAGAGAAGAAACAAATTCAATTAAAGAGTTGGGATAAATATTATTTAGGAATATTCTTGTAGTGCCTCTTTATGTAGGCGAAATTAAGTAACAAAATCACACAGTCAAATGAAGCAACACCAATAAAAGAAAATGTGATTTGTTAGGAATATATTAACATTACATTAACGGTTTAAAAAATGTAATTTTTAGAGGGGGAACTTAGTAACCAGAGACTCCAACTCATTGAACTAAAATTAAATTCATCAAATTTATATTGTAATATATTTATTAAAAAAGTAAACACAAATATAGATATTATGGCCATTCCTCCTATCAATCTTAGAATTTAAAAAATCAAAAATAGTGCAAGGTTTTAAATTCCTCCTTTGCTATATCTCAAAACATAAAACCTGCCATTTAATAACATTTACTTGGATACTTTTTCAAGAATTTTGAGATTTTAATTACATATATGTAAAAAACAATGCCCCCTTCCTAACTTTGAGTTACACATTTTTCTATTTTTGCAAGTCATTATTTTTCAAGTTATCATATATAATTCTGTAGAATATACTTTTATTTTTGCTGAAAAAAAAAACTATGTTAAACAAAATTTATTACCAGTGACATATTAGATGGAAAACAATGAGAGCACAGTGTGGGGAGGCAGACCCATCTCCTAAGAGTCCTGTTTCTTCCCATTGCTATTTTCCATCTTTCCATTTTCAGTGGAGGTTTTCATTACAGTTTAATGCCTCACAGTTGCTCACTGGACTTCCAGGAAAGAGGCTGAGAAAAACAGCAACTGCCTGCTTATTGATTTATTTAAACTCCAAGGCCCACAGCCCAAGCTGTGAATGAACTGAGCCCAATTCATCTCCAACCTTCATCTTCAAAGCTAAAACATTTAGGGAAGTGGAATCATAAAATAGAATACTACATTGTAACCATTCACAAACAGTCCTGATTGTCCTTACAAACATGCCAACATTTCTGTGATACTGGGAAGCACTTCTATGGTCTTCAGATTATAAGCAATTTGGGGTGGGGGGGATGTTGAGAGAGCAAGATTTCAATTAACTTTGCTTCTCCTTTTGAGCAAATCTGGGTGAGTCGTTTTCTTCAGTTAATGGAATGAGATTATAAAACATTGATGAAGGTGACTTTTGGCAGAAAAGATTAGGATCCAGATAGCTTTAAAATTGAGTTGGTTAATCCTCTTAAAATCTAAACACAGAAGTAAAAGGAGAATTCCAGGAGTCCATATGGTATTATGTAATCTTCAGGTTCTGGTCATTTTGGATTGTACATCTCTCTACAGTTTATAAGATCCATGGCTACCTTTGAGAACGTTATCTTAAACCACAGCCCAGCTCTTCCCTAATACTTCAGTAGCACCAAAGGCTTGAAGTTTCCCCATAGCCATACTGTTCCTAGTCTGCACATGTTGTTATCTCTGCCTAGATAACCTTAGCAAATGAGCAAAATTTTCATTTTGGTGAATTTCTTCATGAGACACCCAAAGATTATACTGCCTTTCCCTATCTCAAAAAGGTAGAGCCAGGGATTTGTCACACAACTGTGACATTTACAACACCATAATCTCTTAAAAAATGAACCTCTCAAATACTTAGCCCTTACTTATCTCTATGTTCCTATCGTTTAACAAAATGCATGGAGCATCTGATCTGTATTGTCTGCATGAATAATGATAATGAATTTACTAATTAATTTAAACATACTGTATTACTTTATGTCATATTTTGAAATAATCTGAAATAAACACAGTTAATTTCTATTTAAGGAAAAGCAGCAGATTATCTGGTACCATTTAGAAGTAACACGATTTTCATTAAAAATGTGAATAAATTATTATTTGACTTTGAGATACATAGCTTCAATATTACCTAATGCTGTTCCTCCAAAACAATAGCTAGCTAAATTTACTTGAAATTCTCTGCATTTTCTTAAAATTATTCTGAAATCAGACTTATTCACTAACAGATTATCTTTCCTATTTATTGCATTTGTACTATTCTGATCTGATTAAATGATGGCTGATCATGTCAGATTCTTGTACTGCTGTGTTATTTTAAATTGTTCCTTGTAACTTCTTTTCCTTTTCTTCTAACAACTCGTCCTATGAATGTACACATTATTCTTACACCAAAGATTCCAAAATATGAAATAGTTTTAATTCCCTGATATCTAATTTATGACATGCATGGGTTATTCTTGTTTTTTTTAAATCTTTTTTATGTTTTTTCCGATAACCGATATTTTTCTCATGATGATCTCTGATTGGCATGTGCTATCTTTTAGCGTCATAGGAGTTTCCTTTATGTCTTAATTTTGATCATTAAGAAGTTATTAGCCTTGTTTTACTCAGTCATTTTGCTGCTGTGACTAAAGAACCCCACCAGAACAACTGTAGAAGAGGAAAAGTTTATTTAGGGACTCATGGTTTCCAATGTCTTAGTCCATAAGAGGCTGGCTCCATTTCTCAGGGCTCAAGGTGAGGCAGGACATCATCACAGAAGAATGTGGTAGAGGGAAGGGGCTCACATGGTGATCAGAAAGCAGAGAGAGAATTCACTCTACAGATACAAAATATATACTCCATAGCCAGGACCCCAATGCCCCACCTCCTCCAGCCACACCCACCTGCCTTCAGTTACTACTCAATTAATCCATCAGGTGATTAAGTCACTGTTTGGGTTAAGGCTGATATAAGTCACGCTCTATCTTTTCACTCTGAACTCTCTTGCGTTGTCTCATATGTGAGCTTTTCAAGGACACCTTACATCAAAACCATAACATTTTACCCCTGGCCCCCAAAAGCTCATACTCATCTGACAAAGAAAATATTTAGTTCATTCCCAAGAGTTCCCATGGTCTCAACAGTTCCAAGATTGCTCAAAGTTCAAGTTCAAAGTCTTCTCTGAGACTCAAGTCAATCTTGCATTACGAGCTCCTGTAAAATTTAAAGCAATGTGCAAGTATCCAATATATACTGGTACAGAGTACACATTTCCATTCACAAAATTAGGGGCATAGAAAAAAAGGATAGTACCAAAGCAAGACCGAAATCTGACTGGGCAAACAAGTCATGGTAGCACCATGCCTGGTATCTGGGGCACATGGCATCCTGATGTTCTCTCCAAAGGGCTTGTGTAGCTCCGTTCCTGTGGTCATGTTGGTTGTAGCCCAAGTAAAGTTTCTGCTTAATTCTTGCAGCTTTCCTAGGATGATGTCCTATGTTGCTGACATTTCTTAGTCCCACTGCAGCTTGGGCTTCTTCCTCGTATCTTCGCACTTTGATTTCTCAGGGGGTGCCTGCACGGACTCTAACCCTGCTGCACTTTGCCCAGCCTCCCAGGCCTTCCTTTGAAATCTTCATGGAAGACTCCATGAACCCCTAACTGCAGCATCCTGCAATTCTGCAGAACCAGCACCACATGGTTGATGTCAAAGTCGGTCACCATCTCGAGCAGTAGCGAAGCTTCCAGGGACCCTTGCTACAACAGCCTGAGTGGGTGGTTGATCACATTGAAAAAACTTCCTAGACCCCCTTATGCAAGAAGGGTTCCCCACTGGTCTCTTCTCAAGAGAATTTTCACCTTTACTCCCTTGAGCTTGAGATAGGTGTGGTCTTACCAGCTATTGAGATGCCCTCAAGCTATCTCTCTTGTCTCTAGGCAAAGTCTTCAGCGTTTCTTCAGTGGTCCTAAAGTCTTTTAAAACTGCAACTTCCTTAGCCCTAATTTTACTTCAGCCTTTCAAGTTCACTTTTTCCAAATCTTTCTGCTCTGCTTTCTGCTCCCAATTATCACAATAAACTTGGTTAAAAGCTGCCAGCAATATCCATGCCACTGCTTGAATGCTATGCTGCCTAGACATTTCTTCCGCTAAATTAATTAGTCCATCACTTCTAAAATCAGCCTCACAGAAAGTCTCAGGACACAGGCAAAATGCAGACAACTTCTCAGCCAGAACATAACATGAATGGTCTCTTCTCCAAATTCCAATACAGTCTTTCTTTTCTGAAACCTCTTGAGTCCTGTCTTCATTGTCCAGGGTCCTATTCGCATTCTGGTCTTCTGAGCTTCCACCAGAATTGGCCATTAAGCTCTGCTTACAGCAATCTAAAGCATTTCTGGCCTCTACTGTTACACATCTCCAAGTTCCTCCTACTGTTTCCAAAAAGCTCAAAAAGTTTCTAAACTACATGGTCAGGTTAGTCATAGCAAAGACCTCACTTCTCAATTTCTGTTTTGGTCAGCTTTTTTTCTCCTGTGACTAAAGGATCCCACCAGAACAACTGTAGAGGAGGAAAGGTTTATTTATCAACCCATGGTTTCAAAGATCTCAGTCAATAAAAGGCTGACTCCATTCCTCAGGGCTCAAGGTGAGGCAGGACATCATGGCAGAAGAGTCTGGTGGAGGGAAGAAGCTCACATGGTCATCAGGAGGCAAAGAGAGAAAGAAAGAAAAAGAAAGAAAGACACTCCACTCTCCAGATACAAAATATATACCCCATAGCCACACCCCCAGTGAACCACTTCCTCTAGCCACACCCCATCTGACTCCAGTTACCCCTTAGTTAATCCCATCAGGGATTAGATCATTGATTAGGTTAAGGCTATAACCCAATTGTTTCTCTTCCAAACTTTCTTGCATCGTCTCACATGTGAGGTTTTGGGAAACACTGTAGGATATTGAAAATGAAAAACCCCAAGACAGTGAGGCCTGAGAAAACTGAATGAAAGAGAAAGTCATACATTGATAGCTTTCCCAGTGCATTCAATTCCCAATATGTAGGGATTGACAGAACAATTCCCTAGAAAGGAAGTCAAAACCTTGATCCTTCCTCAAATAAATCCTTTCCCAGTGATAATACAATGGGACCCTGAAGGGAAAGAGACAAACACTGAATGCTGACCCCAAACCCTCCATTCCTCTCCAAGTAAAAATATTGCCCAGTAAAAAAAAAAAAAATTCAAATTCTCAGAAACGTGTTTCCTGAGTGCCCAAACTGACCACTGACCCAACATCCCCTCCCATTTCACCCAAAACAGACCCTGAATTCCTGAGTACATAAACTGAGAAGCTCGTTCATTAAGTCAGCTCTTAGTATAACTTAAATAAAATCAGTCCCCTCCTTATTCAGTGGCTTATTTTCTACCAGGAAAGTGGATCCATCAGAGGCATGAAACTCTGGCCCTGAGTAAACAGCTAAGATGTTTCACAAAGTTGGCGTCCAGCCTAGTCTTTTTGTGCTAACAGACACCACATCTAAACCACAACAATACCTGTGCAATTTCAGAAGGTATTTTCCTGTTTTACTATCCCAGATCCCAGCTCTGGGACAAGGAAAACCACCCAATGACACCACTGTCAGCATCACGTGGCAGCCCTGGCGCAGTTCCCGCCTCATTCACGGCCCCTCTCTATCCAGCCCCAGCAGCTGGCTGCACGGCTCTTCAGTCCTGCACATCTCTCCAGGGCAGCTCTCCATCCTGAGCTTCTAACCCTAAAGCAAGGAACACATCCTCGAGATTTTCTAGGAGATAACTGCTGGCAAGAACAAGTGACCAGGCACAGGTAAACAGTCACAGAAAGAAGACTGCGGTAGGTGACAGGAGTCTCAGAACCTTTCCTGACACAAGAGTGGATGTAGTCAATCTCTGGGATATAACCCTGGAGCTAGGCTCTAGCAGCTTTGCCAGGTGTAGAGTCTCTCTCTGATCCTTGATTCCTGCTATTTCTCTTCCCAAATTATTCCTTTCCTATAAAGGGTAGGCAATTTTATGTGATTTTTATCACCTCTTCTTACCTTTATTTTTTAACCTTAGTTATAAGAAAACAAAAGAACAAATATCAGATATCTACATATGCCCTTTGGGAAAAAATTAAAACCTCACTTGTTTTCTTAATTTATTTTCAGAATGTCTGTACAATCATTGTAATTCTAGAAAAAGGCTCTCCCCTTCCTCATAGGAGTACTTTGTCATTTTTGTTTTAAAGTTTATGTAAAATAATTCTAAAGTTTTTCTTTCAAATCTCAGGATTAAAAGAAATTCCAGTTTCAGCTAAGACATGTAGTGAATGGCTTGGAAGTCATCACTCTTACAATAAAATGCTGGACAAGCTGGAAGCCAGTTACTTTCCTTAGACCTATGAGAGAACTGATGATGCAGAGCCAACTATTAACCCCAAATCTAGAAACGGGCAAATCCAGAAAGACTCAGAAGCTGCTGCATGCCAGAAGTGGCAGGAAGGCCCGCTTACCTAATGACTTTGACGAATTCCTATATACAGAAAATGAGAAACTCCAAGGTCCCAGGCATAGGTGGGCCACACACTGAAGTGGACTTTCCTTCCCATGAGTCAACCAAGTTCTCATAGTGAGGATCCAAGAAAGAGACCCATGTGACCATGGCAGGAAGAGGAAAAGAAAAGCCTTTGTTAAGTCTTTCAGATCCTTCCTTCTCCCTAACAAAGAGGGAAAGATTTTGCCAGAAGGAAACACTGAGAAAGGAAAACCACCCTACCACAGCGTGTCTCAGCTACTGGAAAACCAAAACCACAGGGACCCACAGTGAATGTGGTAGCAGAACATCCAGAAAACACAAGGGAATGAAAACATGGGAGTGAGAGGGAGCGCGACAACTGGACACAGAAGCATTTGTGAAAGGTAAAGCCCTGTCCACTAAAAGGCTAAGATTTAATGGGATTACAGAACACTCCCTCTTTCCAACACCTTGCCACAACACTGACAAAGACCCAGCTTTACAGTGGTTCACAGCTAAAACAGACTCTTTGAGAAGTACTTAGGGAAGCCCAAAGTTAAAAGGGGAGACGAATTCAAGAACACTGGAGGAATTTGAAGCCTCTCATACCTATGACTATAAGAACCATTAGGCCCAACCAGTCCTAGTTGGGTTAACATAAATCATCATACTGAAGCCCTCAGTTATTACCTGATATAACATATCTGGCTTTCAACAAAAAAATTATAAAGCATGCAAAAACAAAACAAAACAAAACAAAACAATCTGGAAAAACAAAACAAAACAAAACAACCATCTGGAGAGACACAGAGTGAGCAGCTGAAATAAATTCACATGTGACATAGATGCTGTAATTACCAAATAAGGAATTTGAATTACTATTATTAATATATTAAAAGCCTCAATGGAAAAAGCTGGATACAAGCAAGAAGAGATGAATAATAAAACAGGAGTTGAAACACCAAGGAAGAATCAAAAGGAAATGCTAGAAATAAAAAACACTCTAATAAATGTATAATGTCTCATCAGTAGACTTGGTGCAGCTCACCTGAGAATGGGTGATCATGAAGACAAGTCAAAAGAAACTTTCCAATCTGAAAGACAATTAGAAGAGAATAGAGAAGAGAGGAGACATTGATGACAAATACTGATACATAGAGAAAGGAGCTCAGAAAATTCCAACTAAGAAAAAAAAACAAAAACAAAAACAAACAAACAAAAAACCAACAAAACCCCACACCATTCAAACTTCAGACAGCTAAGAGGAAGGTAAAATCTTGAAGGTATGGGGTGGGATGGGGGAGCACTTCTCCTACAGAAGTTCAAGGTTGAAAATACCCCTAGACTTCTCATCAGAATCTATGCAAAGAAGAAGAGAGTGGACTAAAATTTTCAGCATGTTCAAAAAGAAAGAAATGCTAACCAATATTTCTATAACCATTGAAATTATTTTTAAATGTGAGGTGAAACAGACTTTTTCAGACTACTGGGGATATATTTCTAAAGCAATATATCTCCAGTATTCCAGTCCTCACAGAAATGTTAATCAAAAATAAAATAAAATAAAATAAAAATAGTACTGTACTGCATAGATAAGGGAAATGAAATAGGCAAAAAAAAATTATATTGACATGAAGAAAGAAAAAAGTATCAGAGAAGGAACAATTGAAGAAAGAGATAATCTTGTTTTTTAATTGATCTAAAAGACAACAGTTTATACCAATAATGCTCACAATATATTGAGTGATTATAGCTTAGTATAACTAAAATGAATGAAAACATGCCAGAAGAGATGGGAGGGAGGAACTGGAAACACTGTTATGGGGTAGCTATGCTACATTTGAAGCCTGCTAGTGCTACTTGAAGGTGAACTTAGATTACTTTAAAATATGCATTGTAAACTGAGGTCAGCCATTAAATAATTAAAAAAACAAGCCCCAGTGTGATACCAAAAGAAGATATAAAATGAAATCATGAAAAATATTCACTCAAAATCAGAGAAGACAGATATAAAGGAAGAGAGAACAAAGAGCAATTGTAAGGAAGTGGCAATAAAGATGGTAGAATTTAATCCAGTTGCATACAAAATTATCTTATGAATGGTGTGAACGTATCCATTAAAGTTCAAAATACATCAGAGTGGACAAAAACAAAATAAAATGAAACTCTCAAGAGACTATCATATACTATCTACAAGAATACCACTTTAAAAAATAGAAACCCAATTTAAAAGTAAATAGACGTAGAAAAGTTACATCATGCAACCCAAATCAAAAGAATGCTGCAGTAGTTCTATTAGTTTAAGACAAAGTAGACTTTAAAGGAAAGAAGATTATCAAAGATAAAAAAGGAATATTATATCCTGATAAAGGAGTCAACTCCACAAGAAGCTCAAACAATCCCAATAAATATGTGTGTACCTAGCACAATATCAATAAGTGAGGTAAACACTAATGGAACTGAAAGGAAAAATAAACAAACCCACTACTGTAAGTGTTGATTTGAATTAGAAGTATTTTATGTTACAAGCCACAGGAGACAGATATTAGCCGGTCCAGACCTCAGCTGCAGCAGGGATCTTAAAAGTAGGTAAAAGATTAATTTAAAAATATTCTGAGCTATTAAGTATAAACCCAAAGGTATACAGGAATATATATTATGACCTTATACAGTTAATACAAATTCTAATGTATAATTATTCATTTAGAGGTATGGATGCTCTATTAGACTTCAGAATAGAGAGAACAAATTTTGTTCAGCTTGGTTTCCCTAATACCTAGTGAGGTATTTGACTTGAATACATTCTCAATAAGTATCTACTGAATGTCTTAATCTGAATTTTCATACTGTTACATTTATCCACATTAAACTGTACAAATGAGCTAAAAATTGCAAAGTCCTAGTTGTACTTATCTTCTAAAATAGAGGATGTTACCTTGTCATGCTCAACTATTACCAAGTCCCACCAGGCTTAGTGACATAGTGAAAACAATATGGTGAGTGCATAGATTGTTCCCCGGGTTGAGCTGCCACCCCGATTTACTACTAATCAACTCTGTTACTTTAGTCATCTGAAATTATCCACAAATTAGTAATGCAAAGTAAGAAATATGAACAGAATACAGATAGATCGACACAAGATTAAAAATAAACATGTACATTACAGAAGTGTAATTCTTAATGAACAAATGCATTTTAAAATGACAGAATTTTGTCAATTTTAATTGCATATTAAGGCAGAGTTAAATGAGTTAAATATCCAAAATAAGCAAACAAAATGAAGGGACATATTATTAGACAAATCATAGCATCTAAAAATGAAAAATGCAGAACATGAGGTTTTATTCAATTTTTCAAATGCATGACTAGAATAACAACTTAAGAGAAAATATATTATTAACACTGTCATCTCTTTAAATTACATAGTTGAACAACCATCCTCAATTCATTTATATCTGGCTGTGTTAAAGAAAAAAATGAAATTTCAATTACTTTCATAAAACTCAGAAGACGAACATTGTATCTTTATAAAAAATATTTTTTATCAAGGAATACCTACTCATTATGAACTGCCAAGGTTCTTCAGGCAACAGATGATTCTCATTTTACTGTTCAGGATATGCCACATATACCCAATAGGTACAAATCTGATGTCATAAAATAGGGCAAAGGGAATAATCATTCACTGCATAAAGACACTGATATTCTTCTCCATTAAAAATACTTTTTTCAAATATCACTATTTGATTTATTAAAATTCAATTTCTTTCTAATTTTCAAGCAAAATGGTTACAGAAAGTACAGAGCATCTCCATAGACTGTGAGCACTGGATGTTCATCCTCTGAGTAAGAAGGAACAGGAAATACCATAGGGCACTTACCTGACAAGCATTATAAAGGAGCTGGTGTTCTAGCTTTTTAATACCTAGAATCTGCTGGAACATTTCGTAGAGTTGTTCCTTGCTCAGAATAAGTTCAGACACGGTGCTGAGGGTCATTCTGTTTGGCTGTTTGCAGGAATCCTCTTCTCCCCTGTAGATGGCATCATATTTGGCTATCCAGGAGCTCAGCACTGTCTCTTTGCTCAAACCATCTATTTCTGGCAAACTGCGCACACGTTTTTCTATGTTCTTCTTAAACACCTCTCTGAAGTCATTAGCAGAACACCCTCCACTCTGAACCATTCTGGCCACTCGGTCACTCTTTAGAAAAACCTGAAAAACAAAACAAAACCCATTTTTAATGAGGTATGTACACTAATGTCACTTGTTTTCAGCAATCAGTCAGGGTTACTGAAACTAAATATTCTACGATTATTCAAAATGTTTTGTAATATATAGTAACTCATTACAAAATGGAGGCCTCAAAACTCTCTCAAATGTTGGAATGCTTAAGAGAGGCAAGATACAGTGCTGAGGAACCTATGAGATGATCCCATCTTGACCTACATGTCCCCCACCAGAATGTCATGGGCACCTCTACAATGAGATCCTACAGGGTGGAGAGCTCGTGCATTGGATTAGTGCTTTTGTAAAGAGACCCCAGAGAGTTTCCCCATGTGCGACGTGAGCACAGAAGAAAGACTCTGCCTGCAAAACAGGAAGGGGGCCTCACCAGATACACAATCTGCTGTGTTTTGATCTTGAACTCCCCATCCTCCAAAATGGTGAGAAATAAATTCATTTTTATTAAACAAGAGCAGCAACACTATGATTAAGAAAGTAACTGGAGATATGAAACCAACTTCCCTATCTGTATTTGAGGGTTCTGGCAAACTCTTCTGCACAAAAGGGTCACCTATCATTTGAGAGAGGATTTGAAGGCCAATATTATAGTACATCTAGTATCCAAGTCAATAACCATCATATAAAACTGTTACTTTAAACTTCTCCACAGCCAAGAAATTAGGGACATTGCCCCAATCTTGGATTTCATTAACTCCCTCCACCAACTTCTCACAGTCTTAACCAGGCAGAATGGATGCTAGGAAAACAAACTTTACAGTACTTCCTTCTACTAATACCAGCTAAGAAATTAAGAAATCGATAGTTCTAATTACCCATTAATACCAGCTAAGAAATTAAATAAATACAATGAATGGTAGATCAGAGAGTCATATATATATATATATATATATATATATATATATATATATATATATGAGAGAGAGAGAGAGAGAGAGACTCATGACACAGGTAGAAAAAAATGGATAATAGCCACAAATAAGGTGGTATTTTGCTATGTTGGAAGAGAAACAAGACATGGCCTCAAATCTCTTTTCTTCTAAGTTAGGGATCTAAGTAGTAGTACTTAAATGCTTACTTTGTCATTTATATTCCTAAGAATCCTATGCAAGTCACATGACACTATCATTTTCCTGTTTTCTTCTTCCTACAATGAGAATAGATTCTTCCAGAAGAGCCTACATGACTGCTTAATGCAGCCTCCACAAGTTATCTGCAGTTACTATTAAGTTTACAAAAAAAAAAAATCCATGTTAAATTTTACCCTAAGAATGAACTTGTAACACTGAAGTCATCTCAGGTTATAACTACATCACTTGTGCGATCTCACCATGCCCTTCTGTGAGTAAGCAGCACACATGTTCCATCGTCAAGGGGGAATCACTTGTCACACCATCTTGCACACCCAGATGCACAACCACAAATCATCCCCTGGCACTTGAGTTCTTCCTTTAGAAGGTGGTTCTAGTTTCCTTTCCTCACTCAATGGCAAGAAGACTCCTGACACTCATCTATTTTGGTTGAGTTATTTACTGCAGCCATAATAAATTCCACATTCGGCAGATATGTATGTCACACCCACACTCTGCATCCTCTCTACCAGATCTGACTCAATTACCTACTGTTAGAAAGTCTGTCTTATTTTTTGTCTCTAAGACAAAACAATTCTTAAGTGAGAGAATACTAGTGCTTTTAATATTTCTATGTTAAGGAAAATGAAATTAAGATATTCAACAATATGTTTTATCTAAGAATGATATCATCTACTTCAGAATTCATTACGGATGTCTCTCTGTTCTCATCTTCATCGAATACTACTACTCTTGTTGGGCAGTGGCAGCCAAAATAAATGACATATTTATAAATTTAAAATAATTATATATACTCATTAAATTATATACATAAGTATGTATGAATATAAAAACTTTTGCTGTAGTTATTCCTTAAATTAAACATATGGAAGTTTAGCAAAGAGGTGAGCTGTGCCACTTGCCAATCTGCTATTAATCAGCTCCAAATCCACCTTTTCATTGCCCTGCCTGTGCCAACCAGCACCATTTTAAGCCACTCAGTAGTGGGTGCTAGGTAAGTCACATTGGAAGAAGGGCTCTTCTTTCTAGTCTTCTAACTGAAGTAGGTTGCACTAATCCCTGGGCAGTTGTTTCCCAGAACCCTGAGTGTGGAATCCCAGGTATCATGCCTCAGTGAGCTCTGAACAGCAACTACCTGAGCACAACTTCTCCCCAGAACCCTAGAGGGCAGGCTGCCTGAGTACCAACTGCACATTTCAGGGGAATCTTCTGCCATGCTGAAAGACACACCATCTTCAGTGAGGTTTGGATTCCAGCCCTGGGAATGGGCACGGAAATGCAAGTGGCACCCTCTTCCAGGTTCTTGTTTCCTAGGCTAATCTGCTCCTATTTCAGCTTTCCAGCTAATTTTTCTGCTCTTCTTCATTGTTTATATTGTAAACTTTCCCTGTTCAGTTATTGTATGATTTGTGTCCTGATTCAAAAACGCTAAACTGCTCCATGAATTGCTGTCTTAATGAGGAAATATTTGAAGTTGAAATAATCAACTCTAGAAATTTAGTAATGCATACAAAGTGGGGCCAGTAAGAATACATTTTTAAAAGTATACTATAAATATCTTAAGACTGATTACAGAAAAACTATTTCTGATAATCTAAGTTGGAAAGCATTTTATTTTTTCAACTTTTGCCTAACATAGTCTAAGATAGATTCTACTAAGTAACCAAACTATAATTTTGAAGCAAGGACACTAATGAACTTGATTTTCCCTACAAAATCATATATAAGGCCATATTAACTCAGTCCAATTACAAATGTGTTGTTAAGTGGTAAAACATGCCACGGAGTTTAAGTGTTGAGGATATAAAAATGAATGAGTGAAAGTCCCTGTCCACAGGCGGCTCACACTTGTTTATCCTGAAGGAGACAGGCTAAGCAAGAAAATAGGTTAAGAGCAGTAACAGAAAACCACACAAAGGGATAGGCATGGCAGTGCACACCTGTAATTCCAGCAGCTTTGGGAGCTGAGACAGGAGGATCACAAGTTTGAGGCCAGCCTCAGAAACTCAGTGAGACCCTGTCTCAATATAAAATAATAAAAAAATGCAGCCCAGTGGTAAAGCACCCCTGGGTTAAATCTCCGGTACCAAAGGAACACACAAATTTTAAACGCCCCACACAAGAGGAGACAAGGCAAAGAAAAAGAAGTTATCAATGCTGGTTGGGAAGCCAGAGTTGTAGAGGAGAGGGACTCAGCACAGAGACAAGGGATCTGTGTTTTTAATGCTCTGTGAGTTGAGTGAAGATAAAAGGGAGAATAAAAGACATTTTAGGAAAAAGAAAAGAACAGGAACACAAAGCATGGAAAACAGAACAGTGAGGCCTTCTGAAAGAACATAAGAACTTTCCTACCACAGGGACATTATGTATAGGGTGAGGGAGAAAAAATGTATGCCGCACAGACCACTAGTGACCAGGTGGCAAAATGCCTTGTGTGCGAGGGGGGAATCCAGGCTCGATCGGATTACGTGGAATCAGTGATGGTGGGTCACCGGGGCACTTAATAGGGGAAGTGTGCTTCAGACTAATAGCTGGTGGCCACATCAAGGGTTGATGACAAGCAACCAGAGCAAGATTTGGGATATAGTTAAAGGAGGAGGATGAAGACCAGATGGAAAACAATAAAAGCTTGAACTAGGACAAGCTCCATGGGGCTAGAGACAAAGGGTCAGGAAGGTGGACATTAGATAATAAACATTATCTAGCTGATTTTCAGAATGTGGAAACTAAGGCAGGGAAAATCTGACATTATACAGTGTTTTACTGGGGTCCTTGGATTCCACTAACCAAAAATAAAGACCAGGGGTAGAAGAATGTGTGTGAGTGAGGGGTTCTGTTTGTATGTGGAGGTAGATTTTGGAAGTGCCATGGAGAATTAGTTTGGGAAGAAGGCAGGACAAAATATGGTTAAAAACAAAAAGAATGAAAACCAAAAGCTTTTGAAATGCTACGTTTAAGTAGTTGGCAAGAGAATTGATTGGAGGGAAATTCATAGAATCAGAGATGTAGAAGGGAAAGTATAGACCTATGAGCAACAGAGGGAGGACATGAATGGGAAAGAAAAGCAGAATATGAGAATCAAGTCACATTTGAAATCAGATCAAATGAAAAGAGATTTCATTAGTTTTTATCATCAACAGGTCACCCCTAGGAGAGAAGATTTGCAGGAGTCATGAAGAGTGGCAGTCAGCCACTGCAGGGAGAGGAGAGGACAAGATGCATTAGCATCAAGACAGCAATTATAGTGTTATTTTAGGAAGCGTGAATGAAAAAGAAGATGACAGAGAAGAAGGCAAACTAGATGGGAAAATCACACCCAAGCAATGGGGAAGAAAGATAGCAAAGAGAATCACTAAGGTACCGAAGACCTAGGAAAACAAGTGAAAGCGAGTCACTTGTGAGATTAGGTTACAACAGATGGCGGCACCTCTTGCTCTCCACTCCCCACCCCCATCACATGCCATGTGGGAAGCAAGCTGCCAGGAGCAGCAAACTAAGGCCCTCAGTCTGATAGCTTTCCATGAACTGAGGTCCTCAGTCTAATAGCTCTCAAAGAACTAAGGCCTGCCCAGAACCATGGCAGTGAGTTGGAAGGTCAATTCTTCAGTTCCTGTTGACCTTTGAGTTGCCTGCAGTCTCTGGTGACAGCTTGACTGAGAACTCATGAGAGATCATAAGCAGAAATACCCAGCTTCCAGATTCTTAATCCTGGGAAATGGTGAGATTATATTTATCTTGTGTTTTAAGTTGCTAAATTTATTACAAAGCAATAGATTTTTCACCCTATCTCTTAGTAAGAGTTTGATAAAGATTTATTGAGAAAGTATGACTATCCAAAGACACTGAAATCTCTCAGGCTAAAGAGGAGGATTGGAGAGGCATCTTACAGGTGTCCTAAGATATAGGTGACTCTGGGAGAAAACTAGAAAATGGATAAATGTCTAGTAATTAAAAAAAAACAGGAAATGGTATGATTGAAATGTAGGAGTTCCAGAATGAAAGAGTTTTTGCACCAGGAAGAGCAGTGCTCTAAAAAGAACAGCTTTCTTAGCCCTATGCATAAAGGAGAAAGGAAGGCCTACAATCCTAAGCAGGCTGTGTTTCCTCCCTGTCCCTTCTGGGATGCTATGTTGTCCATCAACAGTTAGGGCTGGGCACTCCACTTTGCACATATTTCCAAAGCCCACCGTCCACAAAGTGTGATCCACCAACTCCCATGGCCTATTCTCACATAAACTCCAGTCTTGGATCTCTGATATCACCCAAAATCTCTCCTTACATGTTCAAATTATACATTAAACATAACAAGTGTCAGAGTTCACAACTTTTTTTCAATATTGGTCTTACCTCCTGCTGTGTCATTTGCTAATTTTCATCCTTGAGAGACTTGAAAACCATTTTTTTATTTGTTCTCTTCAGAAATACATGACAGTAGAGTATATTTTGACAACTTATACAGAGTGGAGGATAACATGTTCTAATTAGGATTCCATTCTTGTGGTTCAACATGATGTAGAGTTACTGGTTGTGTATTCATATATGAATATAGGAAAGTTATGTCTGATTCATTTTGCTATACCCACTTCCCCCCTTTCCCCTTTGTCTAATCCAATGAATTTCTATTGTTCCCTCTGCCTTATTGTGTGTTAATATCCACATATCAGAGAGATCATTTGGCCTTTGGATTTTGGGATTGACTTATTTCACTTAACATGATAGTCTCCACTTACGCCCATCTACTGGAAAATGCCATCATTTATTTCTTTATAGCTAATATTCCATTGTGTATATGTACCACATTTTCTTTATCCATTCATCTTTGAAGGGCACCTAGGTTGGTTCTATAGTTTGGTTATTGTGAATTAAGCTGCTATAAACACAGATGAGGCTGTGTCACTGTAATATGCTGATTTTAAGTCCTTTGGATATATGCCAAGGAGTGGGATAACTAGGTCAAATGGTGCCAAGATTTCTGAGGAATCTCCATACTGCTTTCCAGAGTGGTTGTACCAATTTGCAGTCCCACCAGCAATGTATGAGTGTAACTTTTCCCACATTCTCACCAACATTTGTTTCTTTTATTCTTGATAATTGCAATTCTGACTGGAGTGGGATGGAATCTCAGTGTGGTTTTAATTTGCATTTCTCTAATTACTAAAGATGTTGAACATATTCTCATGTATTTGTTGACTATTTCTTCTCCTGTGAACTGCCTGATCAGTTTGGGAAACCATTCTTGACCCTACTGATTCTAATCCCTAAGTTCTTCACAAATCCTTATTCACCTCTTTTTTTTATCCCCATAACAGTTCTCTGTGTCCCTCCCTAGGACTGAATTGAATGAGGGTAACAGACTCTTCACTGCACCAAGTTTTTCTGGCAACAACCTGATTCCTAACATCACTTTTCTCCATTAGTTTTTTTCTTCACTGGCATCAAATTAATATTTTTAATAAAAAATCTGGTTATTTTAGTCTATGGGTTTTCCAACAAAATCATCACCCTCTCTGAGGCCCTACTTCAAAAATGTCCCAAACTCTCTCTCTCCCTGCATCCCTGAGCTCATTCCACTGACCCTTCAGGAACTTCAGATTGCCCAACTCACCATCACCTAATTATATCATCCTTAGAGCTTTATCTTGTTTTTTTGTTTCAACATACAGCATCACCATATATATTTACTCTCTGCCCAAAAAAGAAGGTAAGCACCAGCAGAGCACATTACTTCCTCTGTTATTAAATTCAGTGCCTCATACAGAGCCAATGCTCAGAACCCCACCCAGGGGCCCTCCTCAGAGGTTTCTTCCCTAGTCACTCAATTAGCCAGATCTCATGTTACATGTGATTACAGAACCATCTTTTCCATTTACATGTTATATGAATAATATTTAAGTTAAAAAATTGTTTCATATCTTTTTCACTCATTACGCAGGAAATTCCATGAAGTCAAGCAAACATTTCATTAACTACACTATCTGAATCATCAAAGCACCAAGCCAAGCACTCTTAAAATATTCCTTGAATGAGCAGGGAATGAGTGGTTTGGGTGATTCAACTAATGGTTAAATTCCTCTATCCACACCCTTGTGTAATTTAAATAATTCATATACCAATAAGCCTTACCAATTAACTATTTTATGCTTATAGAAGAAGGAAGAATAAAGACAGACTTTGTCCATGCCAGTGGGAGAGAGAACAGTACTGCAGAGGAAAGGAATCACATGAATGATGTTACCGAGGGAGGGAGCCTAGTTTTGTGAGTAGGCGACACTGACCACCAGCTTGGAAGGCAGGGCTCACAATGGGGAATGGAGAGAAATAACTACTGAACCAAGCAGGGATCGGTAGGCACAGGGATGTCATCTGATGCCAGAGGAAATGGAATGCACTGGAATAATTTATGTAATCAATGACCCAGAAAGGCTTATTCATTTAACACAATATACTTATAAGAAAGCAGTATAAATACAGAGTTTGTCCATTTACATGGGAGCTGGAAAGACATCCCAGAGGAAAAGAGGCACTGTGAGTGACGTTACAAGGGAAGAGTGACACTAGTTTTGTGAGGAACATAAAATTTATATTCTCTAATAAATATTACATTGTCTTAATAATCTCAACAATCTGTGCTGTTTGTATAGAGACCACATTGTCTTTTAAAACAAAATTTTAGGTAGTATCAGTTATGAGGTTATGTAATGACGATGGGTTCAGTCTCACTAAATATCAAGTATCTTAATTCTGTATCCTTTTCATGACAGTTACCAAGTGACAGGCAGGGAAAGTGTGGTTCCCAGAGCTGGTCTCCAGTCCTGGGGTGTCCACATACCAGTGTTCTGCCCTGAACTCCATGATCCCTTGTAAAATTCTGTCTGGTAGACGTAGAAGGTACCATATTGGTATAGCAGCAGCCATGGAACCAAGCATATTATTACACTCACAGATGGAAAAAAATGACATCTCCCTAGAGGCACTCATATATTACCTCCTTTAATCCATGTAATCATAGTCTGCTTTCGTAGTTATCATAGTATTTTACAGATTACCTGGTTCAAACTGAAGATATATGTGATTGCTTCAAGGTAACAGAGCTTTAGGAAAACTAGAGATTGAATTTTGGCCTTGGGAATCCAATAACACCTCTTTACTTACTTCTACTTACACCCCACATGTGTACAACCTCTGGTAGTTCAGGTGGGTACTGGCCAACACCTGTGGAATCATTAATCAGTAACTTCTTATGAAAATGCTACTGAACACAGAACCAATTCAGTGTGAGAGTAAGGAAACTAAAACCAGAAAACTACAATATACTATACAGGTGAATTTCAACATGGATGTGACCTTCTCTTGGAGCACCACCAGCCACCCATTCATCTGCACAGCTTACATACCACAGACATAAGTGAATATCTTGACAAAATCCTGGTGAACTAATAACAAAATTGAAATACAATTACCATAACAAGAAACTGTATCTGCAAAGGGTAAGTCTGCTCAGCTGTCCAAATAAGACTACACCTACAATTTCCACAGAGGCACTTATTGGCCACATGTTGTGTTGATCTGAACCAAGCATCGCTTCTTTGATTCAAAAGGATTTTATAACGACAAGAAGAACATTATCTGCCTGCCAAATCATTGTGGTTATCTGTGAGATGGTGTCTGGGAAGGCAGCCAGCATGTGTTCAGCCAGGAAAATGTTGAGAAAATACAAGAGCCCACTTATAAGAGATGGCTTCTTCCCTTTAATAATGCCAAATAAAATACTATCTCATAATTTCCATAATCTGCACCGTCTTTGGAGACATGATACCGAGTTTTTTCCTCCAATTTCACCCCAAATCTCTCCTTACATGTTCTAATTACACCTTAAACATGTCAGAGTTTGTTGCTGCGGGCAGCTTGCTTCCCACATGTCACGTGATGGGGGGAGGGAATGGAGAGCAAGAGGAGCCACCATCTGTTTTAACCTAGTCTCAGAAGTGACTCGCTTTCACTTGTTTTCCTAGGTCTTCGGTACCTTGGTGATCCTCTTTGCTATCTTTCTCCCCCATTACTTGAGTGTGATTTTCCCATCTAGTTTGCCTTCTTCTCTGTCGTCATCTTTTTCATTCAAGCTTCCTAAAATAACACTATAATTGCTGTTTTGATGCTACTGCATCTTGTCCTCTCCTCTTCCTGATGAAGTTTTGAAGCAGTGGTGAGTTTAGTCTCACTAGAAATCAAATAATTTTCAGTGTTCTGGAATACAAGCACCCATAGTTTTTGTCAGGTCACTTGGAATACCAAAAACCAGTCGGTAGATTGTGGCACTAAGTCTTGCCAGCCTCTTCACGCATCCAGGTCTTCCCCACCTATCATCTGAGCCTTTGCTTCCACTGCTCCCAAAAACATATTTCCTGAGAAAGGGTTTTGCTCATTTAGACCTCAAAATTCTCCATACTTTCCGTTCCCAATACCTTATTCAGTTGTTCAACAAATATTTATCAGAACAAACAATGTGCTAGGAAAAATATGATCAGTGCTGGGAATACACTCAAAATTACATGGGTTTGCTGTTTTTCCAGAGCTTTTATATAGTGGAGTGAATAAATGGTTAAACAAATAAATGTGTCCGTGGATTGATAAACACTCCTGAGAAGAGTTCATAATAAAGTTTTGATGCTAATTGTAGAGGTCAAGGAGTCTTCCCTGAGTTGGTGAACAGAGATCTGAAGACTGAATTACCTTAGGTATGAGGAGAGAACACGGAATAGTGGATAGAGGGACACAGCCAGTCTAAGCAGACCTAGAAAACTCCTCGGGTTGGAGTGAAGGTACCCAGGGCACAGTGGTATGGGGAGGCTGGAGAGGGAAGGGCTGAGTAAGGCCTAGGGAGGCCTCTGTTCTTCAGCACAAGAGCACAGAAAACCATCAAAACATTTATGTCAGGGAGTCACAAGATAAAAGCTGCATTTTGAAAATTATTAAAGGCTAGGGCCTTCACATGTGTGACAATGGTATTTACCCTCAAACCAAAGCAGACACTAGAAGTTCTTTTTTTTTTTTTTTTAGGGTGAAGTCAAAAGCATAGAGAAGAAAAGACACATGGCTGTGGTCATGGACACAGCATGAAGGAGTCAAGACCAAGATTAGTCTCACTCTAGAGGTATCCTCTTCACCACTGCAATCAAATCTGTGGATTTTTCCATTTACGGTTCGGCATACTGAGCTGAGGAGGGCAGGAAGGGGATGGACTAGTACAGATTAGGAGAAAGGCTGTGTTCCTGTTATTCTCTACGTTCTTGGCAGAGCATTGCAGTGCTTTATGGTCTTTCTTTCTTCTGAGCCCTCCTGGCAATCTCTGTACGCTCTGAAGTATTAGATGCACCTGCTTTGTACTGTCTCCTGCTTCAACTGTGAACTAAGGAGAGCTGCACCTTGTAAGCCTCAGTAGGGTCTGAAGCATTCGATACTCAAATTTCAAAGGAAATCATTAGATCCTGGTAGTGGTGATGGATTTTGAAAAGTTATTGAACCCAAAGTTGGTGTTTGAACAGTGTGTAATGGAGTTTTCATGGATTAAAATAAATAAAATAAATACAAGCATCAAAGAGCAAATTTTAATGAAGTTCAATTTATTTAATATCCTAACAGTTGAAACTCTTAAGTGCAACAGGTCAATTTTTTGTTATATTAAGTTATTAAGAGTGAATTAAGGGTTTTTTGTTGTTGTTGTTATAATTTAATGATCTTTCTTGTCTGGAACAAAATAGATTAAAAAAAGAAAAGGGCTTTACCTGAACTATTTTTACTGATCTGTGAATTCCAAAGGTTTGGAAACCACTGATTTAACCAACCCTTATCAAATGTGAAGAAATCACACTTAAAACTCACAGAAAATAATCTCTTTTGCCTAAAAAACATTTAGGTGAGACATAGCTATGTCCAGACCTTTATCTAACACCTACAAAACAGCTGATCTCAAAAGACCCTTCCTTAGAACTAATCCAAATCCCTCATATCAGATCCAAAGCCCTTAAATCACATCTAAAGGCCCAAACTGCTGAAGTGTTCTTCAGTTATCATAGGGACTCAGCCCACACCCAGGTGAACAGAAATGTGATTTGAGAAGTATAAACTTTTCTTTTTGGAAAAAAAATTACACTATATTCCCATTGTCTTATCAATATTTTCAAGTTGTTCCACAGCTTTTTTCTTCTAATACCAGCTCATATCAGATCCCTTAGTTTTCCTTTGTAGATGTTTTGAAACTCTGATCAGCTAAATCTCCCAAAACCAATGGCAAATTCTCCTTAACCAGTAACCAGAGAGACTAAAAGGGAGGAATTTACCAAGAAACTCATTATAAACACAAATATGACAAGGGAGGTAGATCACTGGACACTACTGGGACTTCTAAAACACATGACATTGCACAATAAGGAAATTCACTTGTTTAGCGATTTCATTTAATGTCTCATGATGTGAGGAAAAGTCTAAAAGTTCCTAGGTTGGGTTACCTTCTATTCTGTGAAGAAAAGTGGTTGGGTTTCTCCCATCATTGTAATGGTATAGAAAATAAATTTTAGCATGTTGCTTTGGAAGCCTCCTACATGCTTAAAAATGATTTTATTTAGTACAGCAAACAAAATGAGTCTCCCCTCTCACATTTTTGTTATATATTTCAGAGAAAGTCAAACAAATGATTTGTATTTTATAAATATTTCATAATGGATTGGAAATCAATCAATACCAGTTTTTTGCACCTGACTCAATGTTTCAAGAAACTTTTCTTTGAAAAGATAAGTGATGTACCAAAGTTGACCAAGAAGCTTTCCAGAGTGAAGACATTTCTAAAAACCAAATCATATTTTCCACAATGTTGCCAGAACACCAGAGAATGAGTTACTACCCTCTCAAATACAAGGTTTAAAAAACATGAATCCTGAGGATGACATGTTATTTACTTTTGTTAACTCAAGATCTGCAGCTGAGAAATAAATGAAAAAAGAAAAATTTTGGAAAGTAAATCAACCTTAAAAGCAAACATTCTGTTAAGTTAAAGAAAAATGAACCAAAAACTTGTTGACTAAATTTCCCTGGCATATAGTGCTCTGAATCAATATTTGTTGAATGGATTTTGTAGTTTATTTCTTGTAGTTATTTATTTTTCCACCAGATGGCAACTATGCATGGAATAACAATGTTATTGTTTTTAAATCCCAGAATCTAATTCTCAGGCTCGTGAGGGACCCTCTGTGGTATAAATCCAATCACCCTCCCACAGTTCAAATTCCCTTACCACCACCTCCACTGAAATGACATCCAAACAATTATCAAGCTCCTTTAAGGAAGAGAAACTGTACTCTGAATAGGCTGTCTACAGGCAGGAATAACTTCTGAAAAGTTCTTTGTTTCCAGGTGGCAAGGTCTCCCAGGTAGCTGTCATTCTCTCACTTAGTACTAACTCCCATAATAACAAAGAAAATCTAAATTTGTCCCAAGGCTATTCTTCAAGCGTTTGATGGACACTTACACTGTCCTCTGCCGTCCTGGCTTAATATGACTCAGATATGACTCAGATGACCAGAGGTCCTTACCATCCTGGTGGTTCTCCTTACCACATGCTTCACTTCTATGGGATCATTGATTTCTTTCATGTCTTTGTTCAAACATTTATCTTCTTGTTGACAACTTTTCTACTTAAATCTGCAACTCTTTCTTTTGATCTCTGTTTTGTTTTTTCTACATAGCACTTATAATTATCCAACATAATACGTATATTTTTATCCCACTTAAAAACTAAGCTCTATGAGGGTAAGGAGTTTTGTATGGTTCACCACTATTTTTTCAGGGCAATAAGTATTCACCAAAAAAACCAATTGATCTGCTATTTCATAATCAAGAAGAAAAGGGCAGTAACTGTATTAGTAGCCATGCTGCTACCAATGCAATAGTAGACAAAACACCCTTTCATCTGGCCCACTTACATGCCCCATAGGACTTTTTGCACTTATTTTCAGCTACATTTTTAGGAAAGGAAAAACTAAGTCTCCCTCCAATAATCCTGAAGCTTATTTTTGAACCAGTTAGGAATTTACATGTTTCCATTCTGAATTTCATATTTTGCCCACGTTTATAGTACGTTGATTTCTCTGCTAGTCAGTTTTCCATCACTGTAACAAAATACCTGAGATAATCAACTTACAAGGGCTCATGGTTTCATAGATTTCAGTCCATGGCTGGTTAAGTCCACTGTTTGGGCCTGTGGCAAGAATGAACATCACAGTGGGGAGCACAAGACTGTTCACCTCATGGTGGCCAGGAAGCAAAATGAGAGGAAAAGGAGTCAGGCTTCTAAAATTCCCTGCAAGAGCCCCCCTACCCCCTTGACCCAACTTCCTTCCATTTTTCCCTACTTTCTGAAGGTTCCACCATCCCCCAACAGCACCATCAGCTGGGGAATGAGCCTTCAACACATGAGGTTTGGGAAGACACTTAAGATCTAAGCAGTAACAATGTCTTTTCAGCTGTTTAGTAAATAGGTGGAATTAAAAACTATCTTCCTCCTTCATGGGTTTTTTTTTTTTTTTTCTATATCCTTCAATTTGGGGAATTGCAAATTGTCTAAAATCTATTAATTTTCTCACAACTCCCTTGGTAGTTATGACAGTAGTGGCAGATAGAGGAACCAGAACTGGGAGAAAAAAGCAGCATTTATATATGTATAAATAATAGACCAAATGTACACTTAAAATACACCTAAAATAGAGGCCCAGTGTTTTCTCTGATATGTGGATGTTAGTTCACAATGGGGGCGGGTTAGGGAAGAACAGAGCTACTTTGAATTAGGTAGAGGGAAGTTAAGGGAGGGGAGGGAGCAGGAGTGTAGGAAGGAATGAACAAGACATCATTACCCTAGGTACATATATGACTACATGACTGGTGTAATTCTACATCAGGTACAACCAGAAGAATGAGGAATTATACTCCATTTATGTATGATGTGTCAAAGTGTATACAACTATCATGTATAACTAATTAGAACATACACGTAAAAATCTAAATGTTCCCTATAACGACCGTGTACTAATAGCAACTATTATTTCTATATGCATTAAGATTCATAAGCACTTTCCCTTAACACTACTTTTAATTACAACTTATTGCTGTGTGTGATTCATCCTAGCTAAAAATGAACTGACCCTCTGATGAGATTCTTAAACTTGAATGTACATCAGAATCAGGTGGAGCACTTGCTGCAACTGATTTCTGGGCCCCCCAAGATTCTGACTCTGCTGATCTGGCGTGGGACTAAGGAAAATTTCCAGGTGCTGTGGCTGCTGGCCACTGCTCTGTGTGGCTTTGCTCTGGGGACAGGATATAAATTCAGGCCATTTGATGTAAAAAACATGTTTTTCAAGAGGCAAGTGCTTTTTAATGCATGAACTTTCAAAGAGAACTGTTATCAATAAAGAAACTGAAAAAATTTTTCACCCCTTTTAAACTTCAGGAGAAAGGCAGCCTACATCAAAACTTCCTGAGTAAATGACCATTTTTTTTATGCAAGAGTTGCCAAGTGCCTGGTCAGGACTTCCTAAATGAAAACACCCATTGTACTGACTCAGGGTTTCCTTTTCCCTGACTCAGAGGCTCCTGGCACATCCCTTCATCCTCACACGCACATACTGCTTTATTTTTCCTAATTCTGTTGAGACCTCACAAAGTTCAACCACCCCACTGCTAGCACTTCCAATGTCTTTAGCTGGGATTTTTCTTCCATGGGTCAATCCTTTAAGCAATCAAAACTAGATTTGTCTTAATGCTTTCTACTTTACCTAAAAACTGTATATCAAACTAACTAACAGTACTTGGTTGAAGACCATAAGCTATGAAATCACACCAAGTTCAAGGACAGATTCTCTCAAATACTGGCCATTTAATTTGGGCAACTTACTCAGCTTCTCCAGAGAGGGTTAGTTCTTTGTCTCAAGAATGGGAAGATTAGTATTGCCTGTCTCAGAATAACTGTTATTACTGAATTAGCTTCTACCTGTTAAATACATAATTAAGTGTACCCTGGAATATTATAACTATCCTTACTATTACAATCCACACCATCCGTATCAAAATTGCTAACATTAGCCTGTTGCTGAGGGAGAAAAAAAGTCACATAAGCCTTGAAAATTAGGATACTATCAAGTTAGGAGTCACAAAATAGTAATATAAGAATTTGCATATAAGTGAAAGCAACACCAGTATAAATCATTGGTGAATGAAGTTTTCATGTTAGCAAATTACAATTTAGTACTTGTCCTGTGGCAACATTTTTACCCTCGATTAGTATATAGATGTATATTTTTAGCTATTTATTGAGCATCATTCAGAAGTTCTATGATTTCCTCAAATTTGGAATACTCAGAACTCTTTTTCACCCCAAACTTGCTTCACTTGTTCACCAAATAACACCATATTGTCTAGTGGCCCAAATCAGAAACCACTGGGCTCATCATTGACTCTTCGTTCTTCCTCAACTCTTCCTCACCCATTGTCTCTTCTTCTATATCCATGATGTGATGCTAAACTGGAGATGAATGGAAGACAAATCTTATGGGTACAGAGAAGCTTTGAAACTGGTGTTGCCCTAGTCATCAAAAGAATAAAGTAGAAAATTCTTATCAGCAAATGAAATATAATCAAGGACCATATTATCTTGGAGGTCCCCTACCCAATTCATCTACCACTGCCTTAGTTTGCACTTTTACCTCATCACTTATTCCAACAGTCTCTTGAGTTTCCTTTCCTCCTTTTCAAATTCCTGAATCAAAACTGCACAGAACACTAAAAGCTTTTTTATAATACACTGTCTTTTACATTGCTACCTCCACTAGAATGACCTTCTTCCAGACCCAGCAGTCATCTCACTTCAAATGTTATTTCCTGAAATATTCCTTATTTCTCCAACTGAAATCTATTTGCTCATATTCCTAGACGCCTTTACTAAACTCCATGAAATTTAACCCTTTCTACCTTGGTAGTTTGGTTTCTAGGTAAACACTTTAGGTAATATGAAAACAAACCACATTAAAGGAAACAGAGGGTGAAATTGTGGACTTGACTAGCGTCAAGGCTTTTTGCAAGAGCCCTCTGGCAGTGATTCTCAATCTTGTGTGCCCACTGGAATCACTTGGACAAGTTTATAAATATTGATGCCTGGGTCCCAGCTCAGAGGTCTCCAGATGATTCTAATGTGTAGCTTAAAAGTACTGCTTTATGGGAAATATGAACAGGAATTAAGAAATTAAGAAAGAATTTTTAAACAATAAAGGATCATGCTGTAATCAGAAAATAAACAGGAACCATCTTCTTAAGTAATAAGTGGCTGATCTGGAATGGAATTATTGAAAGAAGGCTGTAGGTTAAGAGTAGGCGAAATGATCCTGCAGAAAAAGTTTTAGAGGCAAATAATTCAGAGGCATTTGATAATGTAAAATGAAAACATTTTGCAATTGGTTCTACAGGGAAGCTGAGAAAGAAAAGAGCTGAGAAAAGAAAAATGGTTAAGAAAAACTGCTTGGAATGAGAGCCAAGAACAAGCCTGAAGAAGCAGTAGAGATGAGAGGTCAAGCAAATTCAAAGACGGACTTTTGAGAAATATGCTCTGTACTGGCAAGTTTTCAAAGATGACGGAACCTAATATGTGGCCATATTATATTCTGGATACATGGTGTCCACTTGTCCAAAAGCTTCTGTGTTAATGCAGGAATGTTCAGAGGTAAAGTGATTGGACTGTGAGAGCTGTAACCTCATCAGTCTATCTTAGTTTGAATAAATTGAGAAGTAACTGAATAAAGGTGGGCATGGCTGGAGGAGGTGGGTCACTTCTGAGACCAGGAGTCCAGCTAAGCTTTTCCATCTCTAAGTTGTTCTTCTCAGGTAGTTTAGTCACAGCATCACAAAAGCTGTCTAAAATAGAAATTGGTACCAGGAGTAGTGTTGTTACTGTGACTAACTTGAACATGTGGTTCAGAAGCCTTTGAAGCTGGTGTGCAGGAAGAATTTGGAAAAGTTCAGAGACAAGTTGGAAAAGAATTAGAATAGTTAAAGAAGGATTTAATGGGAAATTCAGATGCAAATGCAGAAGACCAGAATGCTGACAAGATTGAGGACTGAGCTCATAAGGTTTCGGAGGGAAATGAGGATTCTATTGGGAATTTGATTAGAGGCCACTCATGTTGTATTCTGGCAAAGAACTTGACTACATTTTGCTCACGTCCTGAGACTTTGTGTGAGGCTTCATTTAAAAACGAAAGACTGATAAATCTGCCAGAGGAAATTTCAAGGCTGTAGGCCACTCATGTTGTAGTCTGGCAAAGAACTTGACTACATTTTGCTCATGTCCTGAGACTTTGTGTGAGGCTTCATTTAAAAATGATAGACTGATTAATCTTCCAGAGGAAATTTCAAGGCAACACAGCATTAACTCAGTGGCATAGATATTGCCAGCAGCTTTAAGTCATGTTTACTATGAGACTCATAAGCAGAACTAAAGAATTTAAAAAATTTGCAGTTAGTACAGAAAATTTCATGTAAAGCTTAGGCCAAGGAAGATGTGCCTTTTGAAGAGATTACAGAGCCCAAAGAGATGCTTAGTATTTTGTATAGAGAGGAGTAAAAGGTGAGATTCTGGGACAGGTATGCCAGGCTGACTTTTAGTCTTGCTTTGGCATCATTCCTTCTTTCTATGCCCCTATTCCTGACTTTTGGAATAGTAATGGTAATTTTTACAATATATAATATATATATATATATTTATTATATATATATATATATATATATATATATATTGGATATACACACACACACACACATACAAAGAGTGTGTGTGTGTGTGTGTGTGTGTAAAACTTGCTTTAAAGTTTTACAGGAGCTCACAGTAAAGAGTTTGCCTTGAATCTCAGATGAGACTTTGGACTAAGACTTTTGGGTAATACTAAAACTGATAAGACTATGCAACTCTTTGAGATGAACTAAATTAATTTTGTATTTTGAGAGGACCTAAGTTTGGGGGACCATGGGTGAAATGTTATGGTTTGGATATGAGGTGTCTCACAAAATCTCCTGTGTTAATGCAGGAATGTTCAGAGGTGAAGTAACTGGATTGTGAGAACTGTAATCTTATCAGTCCAACCTAGTTTGAATGGACTAGGTCATTACTGTACGCAGGTGGGGTGTGGCATACCCTGGAAGAGTGCATCTTTCTTGTGGCTCTTTATCCATTCTCTCTTTGTTTCCTGGGCAGCACAAGCTGAGCAGTTTCTTTGCTGGGGCTTTCCTTCATGACGTGCTGCCTTACCTTGGGCCCAGAGGAATGGAATTGACCAACCAAGGACTAAACCTCTGAATCTGTGAACTAAAATATGCTTTTCCTTCTCTAAGTTGTTCTTGTTGGGTATCTTGGTCACAGCAATGCAAAATCTGATTAAAATGGGCAATAATATATTGGTGAACTGGAGATGGAAGTTATAAGTGTAGAGAAATTTTGAAATCAGAGTGACCCTATTCATCAATGATGATGATGATGACTTCTCATTACAATGCCTGAAATCATCTAGAGAGTATCATGGAGATGTTGAAGACGTAATTTTAAAGAGGTGTGTGATAAGCTGGGATGTAGCTATGAAAAGATAAGGATTGGGTGGACAGATTTTGGGGGGACATCTCTGACACTTGCGAGGGGGAGCAGATCATCTGTATATTACCACCTAAAAGTATATTACCACCTTCCCCCTCTCCACAAAGTTCTTGCCTTTTAGAAAATCAGGGATGTATTTTAAGATAATTCATGTGCTAGTAAATGTAATAAACTATAATCCCAATTTTTCATCACAAAGAACATTAAATGCAGAAAATATAAAACCAAAGAAACTGATGCATTTTAAAAATATAACACATGGTTATGGTAAACAGTAGAATGGGAGGACAAAAGTACCATTAAAATGACCTGATTCACGGAATCCACAGGTGGGGACTTACCCTTTTGGCTTGAACATTTTCCTAAACTCTGATCTTTTCCCTGTTTGATTCCTGCCTGCTGCTTCAAAACCCAGTAAGTCAGAAGAAGGAGAGACTGCTTTACAGTACCCTAAGCCTAAATCCCATCAAAGAAGTCAGCTCCTTGGCTCACAAAATCATTTCAAGGGCTAACAGCAATGCACATAATAGTTGATCAATGTTTTTCCACAGAAAAATTGCATGATACCAACTCTGTAGCAAGAAACAAGGACATTATCACCGCTGTGTCATATAATAAGTAATCAATAGACAAAATATATAATTTTATCCACAGCATCACTTGATCACCAGTAAACAGTCCTAGAACATTTTTTGCTCTAGTAAAAAATTAAATCTAATTTATGCCAGTGCTGATAAAAAGAAAGCTTAATTTTTATAAGGAGTATCAACCCCAACTCATCAGGGGACAAAAAATCAAATTTTCATTTCCAGAGAATGCAAAATCATCCAAAAAGGAGAAGTGCCAGGGAAACCCATTATAATTCTGGTACTCAGGGCAAAATAATTCATAAATATTATTTGTATCACCAGGAACAAGAGAAAAGTGGCAAACCCACAAAATAGGTAAAAATCTACCACAATGAATAATATCTAACATTTGACATGGCAGAGCTATTTCCAGGTCCTGGTTATTAAACTCAGAGCAAAAAGTGGCTTATTGATCTGTTTACAACATTCCAAAGACAAGGATTAAAACTGCTATTTTGTTCTGACACATAAGAAACAGCTACAAAAAGCCCATAGAGTCCACCACCTGTATGTGGGAGGTTCTCAGCAATGACAGTTCCCAAGTTCACTGACTTGACCCTCCCTTCCCACTTCCCATAGGTTCCCTTTAATTAACAGTCATTGAAATTTCTCAAATCAAGACAAGCCAATTGTGTTAAACATTCAATGTTCACATTAATAATAGGCATCTTTTAAAGTGAACATGTGGTAATTTCTTACATATGGGAGTAAGTTGAGTCTAAGCTTGACAGTGATACAAAGGAAAGAAGGGAAAGAAAGGAGAAATCAACAGGGGTACCCAGGAAGAATGGAAAGAGAACACAATGGCATTCAGAGTGAAAAATTCCTCAGGTGCTAAGTTATCACAGAATAAGTATCCCACACAAACTGGCTAGTGGCTGTGACAATCCTAGAACTCTAGATCCAGGAACTGCATGCATATTCATTTCCATATCTCTTATAAATCTCTGGGGCAACCAGAGGAAATCACTGGAGCCACCTTATCAGTTGCCTGCCCCTAGTGCCAGACAAACCTACAGTGGTCAGTCTGAGAATGACACTTATCCCGGTTTAGGAGCTGATCCTCCCAGAGGTGGCTCTCATAGGGACCTCAACATCTTCTCTTTTCAGTGTGGACTTGGCCACTTAAGGAAGGATTAAACTCGAAACAGCACTCAAAAGAGTGTTCCTACTAAATCATTCAGGAGCCATGGTGCTATGCAGTTCTTTCAAAGAGTAGCTCTTGTGATTAACATGGTCGAACCTTTTCAGGTTGGGTATAAAAAGTCTGTGTACCAAGCAAGACATCAGCCACACCTCATCATCTGCCCAGTTCTCAGTAGGTTTTGACTCTTGCTGGCCCTAGGTACATGCTCATCATCCTTTACATGGTCACCCTTGGGACTGCAGTTGAAACCAACTACTTCCCTTCTGTCTGTGTCTTAAGTCCAGGATGATTAACTTGAAGTGATTCACAAAATTCCTCTTCACTAGATTTCTCTCTAGAACTGTCCAATAATTCAACTCCCAGTGTTAGCCTAAGAGACTTCAAAGCTTCTCATTAAAATTATGCTGACCTGCTATGCAAATCATGCTAAATTGTGATAATGAATTCTGGACTATTATAATATTTTGTCATGGTGATTTTCGATGAAAATTTTAAGCACTAATTTTCCATTATGCTGCATTATTGGGATAAACTGCCCAGTTTAACAGATACACATGATACATTATGAAAAGTATTTATCCTTATTCATTTATTCACTTAATAATTAAAAAATACTTGAGTGCCAAGCATAGTAATAGATCTTGGGAATACAGTGAACAAAACTAACATGATCCCAAGATGTCAATAAGCATTTCTACATTGTGCTACTTATCTCCAAAATAATATGGCATATTTTAAACATTTAATGGCAAAAAAATTAAGTGGAATACAGGGGAAGACATAACTAAGTACCATATGAATTCTATAACCTCTCATTCTATGTATTGAAGTCATGTAACAATTATGGTAAGTAATACCAGGCACTAGAATATTTGTTGTTCAGTTAAATAGTACTAGTATTTTATTTTAAAAACTGCCCTCACTATACAGATCACATAAAATCTAATTGCTTGAACAAAACTGTTGATCAAATAATGAAATTTTGTACAGCAAAATTTCTGTGCCAAAAATGTAAAAACCCAGCACATCAAAACTAACATACTGTACTATATTATGTAAAGATAATTTTATTCTTCCTAGCACATAAAGTTTGTTTTCCAAACTTAAATGATTTCTGTATTAGAAGTAACATGCAACTATATTATCAGTAATCTCCTTACCAAAAATAAAGTCAAGAATATACACAAAAATATTTCAAAGAAAAAAAAATTTCCCCTTGATTTTAAACATGCAGTATACATAGAAATAAACGTTAAGTACACTCACAGGAATAATGAACCTTGGCAAAAAGTTACATTTAGCCTAGGTCAAAAATTAAACCTAATAATCCTAGTAAACTTTTTTTCTGTGAGGCTTGACAAAGAATGTAGAAAATTACCCAAGTAACAGAAAAGGACACAAAAACCACACTTCAAACAGACAAACTGCTTGTCAGTATTAGCACCTGATTTGACAAACAGGTTTAATCCACTTCCTCAAAGGTCGTGCTGTCAAGGCGAGGAATGTACAGTTTCCAGTACTAAATTAGGCTGACTGGCATTGTTCGGAGAAGCAGGGTACTCCTCCACATGGGTCACTTTTTCTGATGTTATTGCAGGGGGAGGTTCATGATTTGTCTCCTCCTCCCTAGGTGTTAGGGTTTCCGGCATTTCATTTAACATTAGAACTTGCAGAGATTCTGTTCCATCTTCAATATCCACATGAATCCCCAAAGCTTTAAGAATGTCACATTTGCACATGGGGCATGTGCCATGGGCTAGAATCCAGGGGTCAATGCAATTCTTGTGGAAAAAGTGCTTACAAGTCAGAATACGAATTGTATCATTAGGCTTATAAGGTTCAAAACAAACTACACAGCTATCTCCATTTGGATTTAATTCCTCATCCCCCTCTTTTAATACCCTAAGTTGGAGTTGGCCAAAAGCTTTCTTGAGGTCTGTTGTTAATCGCTGCCATCTCCTGTGCTGAATCCTTGCTACCCAAAGTCTTCGAATGTGATAAAAGATGAAATACGCTAAAGTAGCAGTTGTGACAATCATAAAGGAGACAAAGTAGTGATTCATCCAGATGATGTGTTTTCTGCCCACTGCAACCATAGCTGTAACATGAAATCCCTTCTGAATTAAATGCAAAATTTCTGTGCCTTTTAAGTTACCAATCATCACTACAATGGTGTCTTCAAATGCCTGATGAGACATGGGGAAAACCTGATTGCCAGTTCCCGGAAAGTTATAGATGATCACTCCACTGGCTCCCTTGTCGGTTGCTACCTTAATTTTCTGTGTGAAGGTACAACCTCCCCGTTCAATGAGTGCGAGCCACGGCTCCGAGTTCTGTGATCTGCTAAAACTGGTATTGGGATTACATGCATTTTGAGTTTTTCCCTCTGGTGGCACTATAACTCCCGTCACTCTCTTCAAAGCGGAGCTTCTTCCAAATACTCCAGTCTCCCCCAACTCTGACAACATGCGATTCCCAACGTGAAATGATATGTTCATGTAAGCGGTCCACACTGCACTCGCTCCGCAGCAGTTCTGACTACACAGCCAAAGAAAACTGAATTTCACAAGCCAGGAAGATGCAGTGTTGTTTTGCCAAGGGCCAGTCTTGAGGAGAGTCATCTCTCTCTTCGCCTAGTGACTTAAGAACCAACCCAACAGAAAGATGTGGCTTACACATCTGTTGACCATCAATTTAAAAGAAGGAAGAAAATAAAATCTTCTGGGTGAAAACAAGACCCACCGTCTCCCAGCATGGTTTTGTAAGAATTCTTAAAGATGTCTTGAGTTTCAGATGTTTTATTAGAGAGAGAAAGAGAAAAACTTTAGATTGAAAAAACATCCCAGTCTCACCGCTGTAACTTTAGATACTGCTTACTATTGCATGATGTGATTATGACATAAAAGACCAAGCAGCCAATTGGATAAGGGTTTAGAGCCTGCTATGACTTTATTGGCTTATACATTTCCAAAGTTGTTATGGAGGGTTTCTATATTGTTATAAGACGGCTTCGATCACTGAGCTACAAATAATGGTTACAGGTAGCACACTGAACTGAAAAACAGATACAAACTTAATGCAACATATGCTCTTTAAAAACATGAAATACTGTACAGCTGACATTTTTCCATCACAAGTGCAGAAAATATGTCCAACAGAGTGACAACTATTTTTCTTTTTTAAAGAATTGCCAACTAGAACTCTGACCAAGTATGAGGTCAGAGTGTTGAGTGTGGCAACACTAGTTTTACAAATGTGAATTTAGTTGGCCTTAATTATTTATTAACCACATAAACCATTGTACTACCTGTGTCTAATAAAACTTTCTCAGAAGTTTCTTGGGGTTTTGTCTTGTTTTGATTTTGAAAAGTAGGGTATGCTGCTAAATCCACTCTGCCTCCCCTTCTCACACATCAATTGTACATATATAGGAGTGAACTCAGAAAGGACTAACATCAAGGGATGTTCATTTGTTTGTAGTCCCTGTTACTAATCTAACCCCATTTTGGGTGCTGAGGAGAAAGGCTGTAGGTGAAAAGCTTAAATATAACCATATTAGTTGAGCACAATTCATTTTTTTAATTGTAGCTATTGATTTTTGAAAAGGAAAAACTGCAAGGTCCACAACCACTAAAACCAGCAATGCTTAAAAGGTTATAAAGAGATGATTTCAACACAATTTTTGGTCAAACTCAACAAATATCTCCGGTGGGAGATCCCACAGTCATTGTTAGTTCTGCCTACATTTTTTTATATTCTCCTATCAGTGGGCACAATATGACTTTAAAACTAAAGAATGACATGGGAACTGACAAACTCCAGCTTTGGGGAGGGCTCTACCTCCATGTTTGTTTTTCAGCAGCTAAGATACTAGAGCCAAGCATTTTTACCTTGAACATAAATGCTTCCGGCCTCTAGACAGTGGGGCATCCCCAGGGCTGAGAGGGCTACAGCTTTAACTTAACAACATGGTAACTTGAGGCAGGAAAGAAGAGCAAAGGGCTCTATGGACTTGACAACAGGTGGCATAACTAGGAAATAACACGGCTGGCCCACAGTACCAAAGGCCATTAATCTGATTTAGTTTCCACATAACTCCCTTTAAAAAAATAAACTGTGGCACAGTGTCATGTCTGAATCTTGTGTAGACATAAAATGTCATCTAAGTCAGACAGCCAAGGTTTTAGCACTGATCCAGAGAGATTTTCACAAAAACAAGACCAATCTTTCAACTTCTCATCATTATATAGGTGTTCACGTGACTATAAAAGAGGAAGAGGCAAAAATAAGGCAAAAGATACAATATGGAAATGCAACTGAACCATTTTTTAGCTTTTCTCTGCTATCAAAAAAACAGAGGTATTCACTACCATTTGGAGAAGAACAAGCACCCACTAGAGATTCTTCTACAGGGCAATCTGCTATCATAGATGATTCACTGTGCTAGGATTCAAAGAGCTCTGGCAAAAAGAGGTGAATTTTTGCAATACTTCTCTAAATGGGGTCTGTAACAATTTAAAACTTTTAGTTATTATTACATAACCCTAAGTGCTATCATCTAAAATAATTATTCAGAAATATATTATCCACCCAGTCAGTAGCTTTGGAAACCACCTTTCCTGAGTATTAATAAAATTAATTAACCGTGGCAAATTAAAGCAAGATCTAATCCTCTAATGAAGTTTACTAAGCAGAGATATAAATTATCACAAACCCAAATGAAACAAAATACGGAAACAAAGCACAAAAATTAACTTATAAAGGGAAACTTTAAAATAGTAGAGCTAATTCCCCATTGCACCAATGTCAAAGTGATTTGAAAATAAAGGTTAACATTGTTTTCAACATATATTAATGTCCTTACTTGGATAAGGGCAAAAATGTATACCAATTAGAACTGATTAGAAAGACAATAGTTCAAATAGGTGGGCATGATATGGAGTTTTATTTTTAAAACACATGAATTTCACCTTCTTTAGTATTTGAGAAGCTGAAGTTGAAATTTTCTCTCTATATAAAGTGCAGTAAGAGAACTCATCTAATATTAATGTTTGAAAAGATCTGGCTATATCTTCAGAAGATGCTCTAGGTTTCTAAGTTTTCAGAATGTCACATTTGCACATGGGGCATGTCCTATGGGCTAAAAGCCAGGGGTCAATGCATGTCTTATGGAAAAAATGCTTGCAAGTTAAAATACGTACTACATCTTGAGGTTTGTATATATCAAAACAAACAACGCAGTTGTCCTCATTTGGATCTAGTTCCTTATCCCCGTCTTTGAGTACTCGAAGTTGAAGCTGACCGATAGCTTTCTTCACATCAGCCTTTATCTGTCTTCGTCTTGTGGTGGAAGAATTGGGTGCTCTAGGTCTCCAGGCACAGTATAAGAAAAGGTAGGCAATTGTGGCTGCCAGGAAGGTAAACAGAGACATGACATAGTGGCTCAGCCACGGCATGTGCATTCTCCCTACTTCGATGATGATCGTCACATAGACTCCTTTCTGAATCAAGTGCAAAAGTTCCATGCCTTTTAGGTTGCCTATCATCACCGCAACTATGTTTTCCGTTCCCTGGTGAGACATGGGAAACACTTTGTTGCCCGTACCTGGATAGTTATAGATGATCACCCCGTTTGCTCCCTTCTCTGCTGCCACGTTGATTTTATGTGTAAAAGTACAGCCTCCCCGTTCAATGAGGGCCAGCCAAGAGTCTGCCTGTTCTGGCCTGCTGAAGTTGGTCAATGGATTACAAGCATTCTGATTCCATCCTTCAGGAAGTACCACTACACCAGACACCCTTTCCAGAGGAGAATGATTCCCAAACACTCCACTCTCTCCTAGTTCTGATATAATCTGATTTCCCACCTGAAATGTTATGTTCAGATGAGCTGTCCATATTGCTTTTCCTTTAGAGTCAGGAAGGCTAAGTAGTAGAAAGATGCCAAGCCTCCACAGTCGAGATGAAACAGACCCATGAGTTGAAGGAGTAAGTCTTACTGGGTTCATTCCTCCATTTGCCTACTAACTGACAAACGCAGAAAACAAAATAACATCAGTTGTAAAAGAAAGTAAAGAAGCTAACTTCAAGTGTTGGCAGTAGATTACTAAAGCACATAAATGGAAAAGGTCTGTGAGGAACAGAGATATCTTGCTCCTTCCAGCATTTTTATTTCTGGTAGATTATCTTTCTTATAATGTAACAACATAACAAGAGTTGTTATTAGTACAATGTGATTTCAAGAAAATTATGACTCCTCAATGGGGAAACTGTGACATCAGAGACAGTGAGCCAATCCAGGGGTTTATATTAGAGCGCTGCATACTGAACTCCTATTGGCCAGAAGGCTGCTAAGCAATGAGTCAAGATTTATGCACGCATACAGATCTTAGACACATACAAACATACACACATATACACACACCAATGTGAAGAAACTAGAAAGCAAGAAATAGGTAAAAGCTGTTTGTTTAAAAAAAAAAAAAACCTTGAATTTTTTCCTACAAATGAATAGAATGAAAAAGCATCTGACCACTTTGTGTTATTTTTCTATTTGTAAGGCAAAAATAGAAAACACTCATGTATTAGCACATATGCCTGACCAAGTACCAGTTCTCATATATGGTTCCATGACATGGGACCTGCCATTCTGTGGGAAGGGAGAGAAAATCATTCCCACTGCCAACATGAAAAGCCTTCACCAGGCCTAAAGATTCAACACAAGGGGAACGGAGTATAAATGTACATTGTTTGTCTGATACAGTCCCATCTTGCCAGTTCTACTTCATTCACTGAAGCAGTTTCCGCGTGTGCTAGGTAAATACTCAGTATCGAGCATATATTGGAGAAGAAAGCAGACAAGATCCTATCCTTGTAGACTTTATTACTGAGGACAGATCTGAAAACTGTCAACATACACAAATATAACTACAAAATGTGATAAGGGCTCAGAATGCAAAGCTTGAAGTATCAAGACAAAGAATACATGGAAAAAGGGTCAAACTTAGATTAGGTATCAGGGCATGGCTCTCTAAAACAGTAGCATTTAATCTGAGACTTGCGAGATGAATTAGCGTTACCAAAGCAAAGAATGGGAAAGAAGATTTCAGGCAGCATTAAAACCCTCTGATAGGAAGGAATGTGGCAAATTAAAGAATCTGAAGGAATACAAGCTTCGAGCCTCGCAGACAGGGGAGAGGTGATAAGGAAGGAGAGGCAAGGGCTAAGTGTTTAGAGTTGTAAATGTTAAACTGAGGACTCTATTCCTAGAACAAGGAAAACACACTGTAGAGTTCTAAACCTAGGAGGTAACTTAAATTCCTTTAGAAATATTCATTTTATTTTATTTTTAAAGACCGCATTTTGATTCATTGTACACAAATGGGGTGCGACTTTTCATTTCTTTGGTTGTACGCATGTAGATTCACACCATTCATGTAATCATACATGTACATAGGGTAATGATGCATCTCAGTCTACTATCTTTCCTCCCCCCATGCCCTCTTGCCCCATTTTAAAAAAATTAAATAAACAAAGGTTAAAAAACAAAAGAGTAGCATTTTCTCTATTTTTAAATTCTCACCTAAAGTCTGTTTTCAGAGAGTCAATAAATTGGCAACACTTGCTCAAATGTTTATCTAATACATATAGGAAGTCTGTGTACCTGGCATGCTGAAAAGTTCCCAGGGATAAAAAAAGAAAAGAAAAGAAAGGCCCTGTTTGCTCATGTGCAAAATGGACTCCAACTTCTTTAAAACAGAGGTACTTTGGGAGAATTTGTCATTTTGACAAAATCATTTTTTGTACTCCCTGGTCCACAACAGTTTAGTTGAAATATGCTCTTAAAAATAAAATGGGAATTGATAAAATTACTCCAGTCCTACAATTTTATTTAGATCTGATTCAATTCAAATCTGAACTGTCAGTATAGGTGGACTTTTCCCATGTTTAAAAGAAATGTGAATTCCTGGCTGATTGGCTAACAGTGACAAAGTAAAGTCTTAAGAAGGTAGTTTAATATTATATTGTTAGGGGTTATTTGTTAAATTGATAATTATTTAACCTTTGGGGATAAGGTTTTAAAATAGTGTTTTCCTGATGTTGCTTTATTAATTTTGATGATTCCATGAAGGGTAAAAATTTAAGTAGCAGCTCTATTTTGGCAAAACATATCACAATCGATAGTTTTCTTGTTAAAAAGAACAATTTGTAAACACTTAGTAATTTATTATCTTTTCCTCGCAATCTGATGGAGTAAGGCAATGGTATTCAGGACCTCCCACCCCTGTCTACTGCTTGAGCCTTGAGACCAAATGCTTTATGAGAAACAATCCTCTACCATTACACAGTGGTTCCGAAGGAAGGTAATTTTGCTTTCCAGGAGATATTTGGCTATTTCTGGAGATGTTTTTGATTGATACAACTGAGGAGCAATAGTGGCAACAGTGGCTAAAAGCCAAGGATGCAGCTTACCATTTTTAAATGCCAAGAATAGACCCCACACAATAAAGAACTATCTGCCTCAAAATATCAATAACAAAATTAAGAAAGTCTGGGTTAATGGAAGAGTCTGGGGAGAAAGGAATCATCCCCAAACTCATTCATCCTGATGGACTATAAGGTCTGGGCTCTCATCATACCGTGAGTTTTATAACTACTAACTCATCCATCAAGGATGATGTCCTCAATAAGCTGCAGAGATCTGCTAAAGCAACCTCTTAGTCACTGAAGTATGATTACCAGTTGCTTCCACTTTATCAGTACTAGATCTAAGAGTCTTCTATCCTAGGGCCGGAATGGTTGAATGGCAGAGAAGAAAGTATGGTTGACTAATGCTACTGTAATGTGTATTATTTTTAGAACATTTGCTCAATACATGAATTTTTTGGTAAACACTCAAGTTTTAAAAGTTTTCATGGTGTTGAACCTTGCAGGTAGGCTAAAGAGCACCAAAATAATAACATTAAAAAAAATAAAACAACTGAAAAATACTACTAGGTTTGATTGATCCAATAGTTCCAAATTCCCTATTTCTATTCTGCTTCTTGAAGTATATTTGTTTTCCTCTTAAGTTTGCTCCTTCAGGATTCCCCCAAGATGGCTACTACTCCAACTATCTATCCAGAAGCACAATGTGGTATTCCTTCTTCCACATTTCATTTTAAGAGTAAGGAAAAACTTTCCAGAAACTTAGCAGACTTTCCTTTGTGTCTCTTTGACTAAGGACACTTAGAGTGTTTACTTCACAACCCATATTTAAAGCAACACCTGCAAATCAGATGCAATCATTACGAATGACTTAGGTTAATCATACTTGATCCTTCTTAGAGAAACCCTTCCTTGGCTGAGCACAGGGCTAGAGGGAAGGTAAAGATATCAGTGTTCTGCAACCAAGGGAAAAGATATGAACTGGAAGGTGAGAAGGTAAACAAACTGGCAGCTACAAGCTATACATTTCTGGATATAACCAAAACAATAACACTTAAATAACCATTAACCACAACAAACACGGCATTATACACAAGGTACTGACATGAGCCAGAGTTTGTGTTAAAGGGGACAGACACAACATAGCTTTGTCCTTCAGCAGGGAATTAGCTATGCAGGAGAAGAACAGTTATACACCAACTAAGTGTATACATGTATATATTCTATAACTAACAGATTGAAATTAAAATTTTAAGAACCTTATAACTATCATCAAATAAGGTGAAGGGAAATCAACTAACCTCTACCCTTTCTGCTTTTTGATCTCTACTGCAGAAATGCTCACACTTACAGGAATCGCTACTCTGATAGAGAAAAACAACTAAATACATTGGTACTGCACTTCAGTAGCTTCTTTAAGATGTAGGAAAAACTGAAGGGGCTTAATCAAATTGCCCCAAAAGTCACAGAATCCATAGCTATAATATTATGAGAGCTCTCTAGGAATCCACAAAACACACTTGTTTTACATTTAACTCCAAAATAACATCCATGTGTGTTTTCTGCACAGAACTAAATGAATCATAATGGGATTTGGGAGAAGAGAATACCGATTCAAAGTGGTTTGCTGGGAGCAACAAAAAAGCAAATAATGCTAATAATAAATATTTTCTGAAAGCACAAAATTGCATTTTTACAAGATTTCACTTTCAAATTTTATTATATTTGATTGCAAGTTGGTAAACCCTCATGAACAATAGTCTTTTTTCCTGAATTTAATCACTGCCCCCACACAGTCTCTCAGACATAACTGCAATAATTAGAGAAAAAGTTTCTTTGAAATACAAATGCACTTTTCCTCTTAACCTTTCTGAATCCAGGAAGGAGAGTTCTGAATGTGCTAAACATACAATAGAGCAAGTTACAAATATTACCTCTGAGCTTCTGAATTACCTCTAAATTCATACACTGGAACACCACAGGTACAGATGCATGCAAAAGCAGAGTAACACAGTAGGCTTATGGGAGTGGAGGGAGAGTCAAGTACATATGAATCTGAGTTTTTAAAGTAGATCTGAATGAGGTGTGTGATGGAGTTAGGTGAGGTAGGTGGGAGAAGGGAGAAAGCACATGCAGGATACCTGCCATCAGAAAGCTCTTAACTGAGTGCAGGTGGCATGTGGACAGGTCATTCAGGCACACAGTTAAGTACTAGGAAAGGTAGACAGCAGGTGGTGTTTGCTCTCATGAAGCCACAACTGCTGGGCTCACCATGCACAGAGCAGAAGCAAAGAACAGGGACACCGAGAAATCAAGTCAAGGTGAGACCAGAATCAAGTCTTGTTGACAGCTGAACCCAGAAGCTTCAAGGAGATATTTCCTATATTTCCTGAATATTTCTCTTCTACCTAGATCTAGGCTCTGTTACCAGGCTAAGATGGGGCTGAATTTAGGAAAAGGAAGTTCAGCTACCTAAGATAGAAGAAAGACTGGAAATGGGGCCCAGGCAGGTCATTACATAAGCAGAAAATCACAGAAGTTTACGCAGGATCTTCATTATTTATGTGAACCAACGTAATCACATTATTATTAAAAGCCGTGGTGATTAACTACATCAGAGGAAAATTGTAGCCCAAACCAACACAGTACATTGCAAATCACCACATGGCTAGCCATGATTTCTTAGCTATGTAAGCCAGGATTACTCTTGCCAACTATTAACCTGCATGCTTAATGGTGGGATGCCTGAGAAAAGATTAAGTTGTATTAGACCTCCTAAGCTCTGAAAGACCTTTGTGACACTAAAGAAAGGAAATACTCATTGATGTTTTTCAAATACCTAATACAGTGCTTGGCTCAAGAAGGTCTGTGTGAGTAATTCCAATGTTCAGGTTTATCCTGCTTGGATGAACGTCTCCTTTGGCTTTGTTCAGGCCATCAAAATCATTATCCTAGTCTAGAATTCAGCAATGGAACCATACTTACTCCTCATTACACATTTTATTTCACTTTAAATTCATTCTGTTGACAGAAAACAAGTTAAAAAAAAAAAAAAAAAAAAAAAAAAACTCACAATGGCATTCCTATTCACTTAGTTCAGTCTACCCAAAGAGCACTTCCCAAACTTCCAGGAATGGCATATATGCCTCTCCAGCCTGGTCTTTCTCCCTTTAGTCCAGCCTCATTTTCTACAACTATTAGTCCTGAAATTTATCATTCTTTAATTCCAGTAGCTTACAGTTCCCTATGCTCCTATTACAACAATTAGCATGTAGACTTTGCCCCTCTAAAAAATCTTTGTCTGTTCCTATGGTACACATTGCAAAACAGCCCCAAATACTTCCCTCTCTGTACTGGTACTCCCTTGAAATGTGATTCAGAAAGTCCATTAGGAGGTTAAACCCCTTAAATCTGTATGTCCTGGTGACAGGCTGACCAACAGACCACCCTGGAAGCAATGGTATGTCAGCTCTAACTCTATGACTCAGGAGCCTTGCACGCTACCTTCCTTTCTTGCTATCCTGCTATCATGAAGTGAACAAGCCTGGCTTGACAGAGGAGGAGAAGTGATTGGGAGGAAAGCCCAGCTGTCCTAGTGAGGTCACCCTAGATCAATCCATAAATGGACAAATATGTGAGGGCCCAAACAAACAGAGCTGCCATCATGGTCCTAAGGGCCTAGAGAAATCTGAGTAGGTCTAGTTGAGACTCCTGAAAAATAAAAGGTTCTCTATTAAAAAGCCCCTGAGTTCTGGGTCAGTTCATTATGCAGCCTTGCAGCTGATATAGGGCCCTCTACAAAACTATCCTTAATTTTTAAGGATGAAGATCAAAACTTATTTTTATCTGCATACCTAGATCTAGCACAGTATCTAACACATCAGAGGTTCTCAAGGAAGGTTGGAATGTCATTATATTTTGTATTCTACCTGTAATATTCCTCATACAATCAATGAATCTACTTAGTTGTATCTTCATAAAAGAGATCATTTCAGTAAGAGTACAGAACAGTTAGAATATGAATTCAACTTTTAATTCTTCTGCAGGTATATTACTCATAAAACTTGATTTTTTAATAGACATACCTGAGTGAAAAGGTTAGAATATGATCAAATCTGCTTAACTTTTAATGAGCATAAATCAAACATAAATTATACTCCCTTCTTCACTATGAATTGAAGTCAAGGTCTACAGAACTTTAACATTAAACTGAAAGCAATAAATTCTATCTCTCAATCTACCATAGAGAATATAAAATGGAAATCAACAGAGTAGAAACTCATTACTACCTCTAAGAGATAATGGGGAAAAACTTTACACTACAAACTTTGCATTAAGGGAGTAAGAGGTGGTGAGTATCTGTAAGTAGACACAATGTTGAGGATAGATTTAGTGGTATTTCTCTGAGACTAGATCAAAACATATCTTCATATTAAACCATTTAGACTGCATTATTTTTGTATGAGGGGGTGGAGAATAGACAGCATACTCAAAAAAAAAAAAAAAAAGGAAAAATATAAACACAAGCATAATCGTTGAATTACCAGCAGAACTTGTTCCTGTCTCTTAAAAGGCTGTTCTGCTTCCTCTTCTTGATTCAAGGGTGAAGAACAAATGGAAATGGAGGTTGCTTCTGGGTTCTGCCATTTTTAAGTTGTCCTTAAACCTAAAGTAGACTCTAGGTCTTCCTAAGCCACCAAAGTCACTGGAGAGATGCATGAACTTTGCCTTCCTACTGTGAACTCAGTGAGCTCTCAGCAGTCAGAAAACACAGGGCAGAGGTAAGAAGGTTTTCCTATTTAGATCCCTTACATTTTTCTAATTCAAAGTTCACAAACCCTTTCTCATTTATTAGATCATTTAATTCCTTCTTGAAAGAATCAGGAAGAAAAAAGCATGACTTGTCACACCTGCAGAAATAGTTCACTGAAGCACAGGCTATTTGACAGACTCAGAGGAAACCCGGTCTCTGCTGCATGCTAGTTGTGGGAAGGTGAGCATGCTGAGCTTCAGTTTCCTCATCTGTAGGATGGGGAAGTAATGCCTGCCTCTAGAAGCCACTGGGAATATTAAATGACATATCTCACATCTATTTACAAATCATTAAGCACACTGTGTGCTCAGTAGATACTCACTAAGTGGATTTTCCTTCCTTCCCAATCCCAGAAAATCTTTTTGATTTTGTGTTTTCCGTTTCCCACATTAAAAAAAAAAAAAAAAATCCTCTTCATTCTTCAAGACCCATCTATCTCAATCTCCCTTATCAAAACAACTCGTGCCTATGACATGGTATTTCTGTACTAATTTTGCCTCTTATTATGTAGTTAGATGCTTCTATATCTGTTTACTTTCACTTGGTCTAGAATATCTTGTGGTATTATTTATTTTTAAAACTTCTGTTTTTTCCTCCTGTCCAAATCCTAGCACAATAAAATATGTTCAAGGTCCCTGACAAATGTTTGACTTTTTAAGCACTTACCCTTCAAAATATTAAGATATATCAACAGCTTCTGCAACCTTTGCTTTACACAACCACCACTTAAAAAAAAAAAGGAATAGGCAATGATTTGACAAGTCCTCCCTCAGTTAAGAACTGCTCTGACAACAGTTGTCCAGAAAAAGGCTTATTTAATATCACAGGATCAGAGGCCATCTGCCTTAGATTCTCTCTCCAAAAGTCAAGAATAAACTCCATCCACATTTGTTCCAGAAAAATGTACTAAATATGGAATAATATGTAACCATAAAGTAACAAATATTTCTAATATATAAGCAGTCAACCTTTACTGGGTTAAAATCCTCCTTTGTCTTTTGTATGAATGAATCTATCTGTGTCTATTTATCTCAAGATATATAGATCTACATCTATATATGTAGATATCTATATGGACCTATCTCTTTATATCAAGTCATGGGACCCCAATGGTGATCAGCAGGAGGAAACTGCATCATCACATTAATTATTTATGATAGCATCTCAGAGAAACTTCTGCCATCACATGAGCAGAAATACTTAAAGCAAAAATTTCTTAACTTCAGGGAGTTTTCCAACCAGAATACTTTCCATTCCCAATGCAAGATGCAGTTGAATCCCGCAATCCCCACAAAGCATCACTGGGTAATTCAGTTCAAATTGAGTCCTTTCTACTATGAATCATCACAATATGATTTTTTAAATCTTGTATTTGTATTCTACACGAAAATATACGTAGCATATCTGTACATTTTTAAAATAAAATGAGCACTCACTTTTTAAAGAAATAGGCATTTTCTTCATTTTGCCCTATTGTTTCTTAGTAAATCATTTGGATATTGCCTTAAGACATTTTTCAGCAGGTGTTAAATAAAAACAATGTAAATTTACTTTTTCCCCTTTTATGAGGGTTGTGCTTATTCTCTCAAATTATGTTTAGAATAATTAGCATGTATAAATTGTATAAATGGGATTCACTGTGATATATCCAGACACACCTATGATGTGCGATGATTATGTCCATTCACTCTTCTTCTACTCTCTTCTACACACCAATAATCTGTCTTCTGCTTTGAAGGTTTTTTTTAGTTTCCACATAAAAGGAAAAAAATAATACATGATACTTGTCTGCTTTATTTCACTTAATGTAATGTTCTTTGGTTCCATCCATTTTCCTACAAATGACAGGATTTTCATTTTTCTTTATAGCTCAAAATTAATACACCATTTTGTATATGTATTTTTTCTTTACCCATTCACCTTTGATGGACACCTGGGCTGGTTCTACATGTTAGCTACTATGGACAGTGCCATAAAAAACATGGGTATATAGATATCTTTAACATGTTGACTTCATTTCCTTTCCTATATACCCAGGAATGGGATAGCTGGATCATATAATACCATTTTCAATTTTTTGAGGAACCTCCATACTGTTTTACATAGTTGCTCCTTTCCACATCCTTGCCAGCATTTAGTAGCAGTAGCGGTAGTAGTAGTAGTAGCAGCAGTAGTAATTGGCCATTCTGTGTTAAGAAGGAATCTCACTGCAGTCTCGGTTTGCATTTCCCTAATGGCTGTGGTATTGAATATTTTTTCATGTATATATACTGGCCTTCTGTATTCCTTCTGTTGAAAAGTGTCCATTTAGACCATTTGTGTTTTACAACTGTATTATTTGCTGTATTAAGTTTTTTGAGTTCTTTATACATTCTGGATATTAATCTTCTGTTAGATGAATAGTTATCAAAAGATTTCTCCCATTCTGAAGGTTGTCTCTTCAGTCTGTGGATTGTTTCCTTTGTTGTGCTGTTTTTAACTTGATGGAATCCCGTTTGTCAATTCTGCTTTTATTTCCTGAGCATTTGGAGTCCTATCCAGGAAACTGTTGCCTGCGCCAATATATTGAAGTGTTCCCATATGTTTTCCTCTACTAGTTTCAAAGTTTCAGGACTTAACATTATGGTCTTGATCCATTTTGAGATGATTTTTTACAGAGCAAGAGGGGTCAAGTTTCAGTCTTCTACAGGTAGATGTGAGGTTTCCTGGCACTATTTCTTGAAGAAGGTGTCCTTTCTCCAATTGTGTTATTGGCACCTTTGTGGAGAATTGGTTGGCTGATGATGTGTGGACCTATTTCTGGGTTCTCTGTTTTGCTCCACTGATCAGCCTGTTTTAATGTCAGTGCCATGATGTTTTTGTTACTGTGGCTCTGCTGTATGCTTTGAAACTGGGGATTGTGATGCTCCAGCTTTGCTCATTTTGCTCAAGATTGCTTTGGTTATCTGAGATCTTTTGTTTCTATATGAATTTTAGGTTTTTTTTTTTTTTTTGTAGTTTGGTGAAGAATGTCTTTGGCATTTTGATGGGGATTGCACTAAATCTGTAGATTGGTTTGGGTGATATGAACATCTGAACAATTTTTTCCAATCCATGAACATGGGAGATCCTTCTGTTAGTGTCTTCAATTTCTTTCCTTAGTGGTTTGTAATTTTCATTGTAGAAGTCTTTCACATCCCTACTTAGGTTGATTCTTAGGTGTTTTTTGTAGTTATTGTGAATAGTACTACATTTCTAATTTCTTTCTCAGTAAATTCATTATTGGTATATAGGGAAGCTAGTGATTTTTTTTTTCCTGCTGATTGTATCCTGCTACTTTACTAAACTTATTAGTTCTATACTCTTTTGGTGGAGTCTACAGGTTTTTCAGTGCATAGAATCATATCATGTGCAAACAGATAACCTGACTTACTTTCTTTTTTCTCATATGTATGCCTTTTATTTCTTTCTGTTGTCCAATTTTCTCTGGCTACAATTTCTGATTCTATATTATATTAAATAAGAGCAGTGAGAGTGGACACACTTGCTACATTTAGAAGAAACGTTTCAGTTTCTCCCAATTAACTGTGATGTTGGTTATGGGCTTGGCACATGTAGCCTTATTATATTGAGGTATGATCCTTCGTTTGTTCAGGACTCTTATCTGGAATGGATATTGAATTTTATCATAGGCTTTTTCTGCCTCTACTGATATAATCATGTAATTTTGATCCTTGATTTTATTTATGTGCTGTATTACATTTATTATTTGTGTGTGGGGAAACATCCTTTCATCTTTGGAATAAAACCAGCTTGATCATGGTGCATGATATTTTAATGCACTATTGAATTCAATGTGTACCTATGTTCATGAGGGATATTGGTTTTCTTTTATCTTGTGTCCTTTTTTTTTTTTTTTTAATAGCAGGGTAACACTTGTCTCAATAAGTCTGGAAGGGTTCCCCCACTTCAGTTTTATGGAATATTTTGAGTAGCATTGATGTTACCTCTTCTTTAAAAATTTGATAAAATTCAGCAGTGACCCCATCCAATCCTGGGCTTGTCTTTGTTAAGACATTTTTTTTTATCACTGTTTCAATATCATTAGTTGATATTGATCAATTTTGGTTTTTTATATATTCTTTGTTCAATTTTTGGAGATCATGTATGTTCAGAAACTTCTTCCTCTCTTCTACATTTTCCTATTATCATATAATTTTTCAAAATATTTCTTGATGATCCTTTGAAGTTCTCTGTCATTTTATTTATTTATTGTACATAAATGCAGTATAACTATTGTTTCTCTGATTGTACATGAAGCAGAGTCATACCATTTGCGTATTCATACATGTACACAGGGTAGTGATGTTTGTCTCATTTTATTATCTTTTTTACTATCTTTCCTCCCCCCACCCCATCATTTCCATCTACACAGTCCATTCTGGTCAGTTTTAATGTCTCCTTTTCCACCTCTAATTTTATATGCGTCTTCGTCATGAGATTTGTCATTTTATCTTCATAAGACACAATAATTTGTTTTGTTAATTCTTGAATTGTTCTGTAAGTCTCTATTTCTTCTATTTCTGTTCTGGTATTCATTATTTCCTTCTGTCATACAAATTTTGAGTTTGGTGTTCTTTCTTTTCTAAGACACTTAGATGCATCATTAGGTTATTTGAGATCTATTGTTTTGATGTACACACTCATAACTCCCTCTTTGTACTGTTTTTTCTGTATCCCACATATTTTTGTATTTTACTTCCATTTTCATTAATTCAAGATTTTTAAATTTCCATCTGACTTCATCAGTGTCCCACTGTTCATTCGAAAGTATGTTGTCTTATCTCCATGAGTCTTAACAAATTCTACAGTATCTCCTGCTGTTGATTTTTAGTTTCATTCCATTTTGATGGGAGAGGATGTAGGATATTGTTTTAATATATAGTCTATTCTAGAAGTTCCATGCACTTAACAAATGCATGTGTATTCTATAGTTGAAATATTCTGAAAATGTTAAGACCATTTGATCTAGAGTTTAATTTGAGGTTTTTTCTGATTTGTTTTGGTTTGTTTTTTACCTAGATGATCTATCTACTGCTGAGATTGGGTACTGAAGTAAGCACTATCATTGTATTAGGGTCTATCAACTCGAACAGTGTTTGTTTTATGAAAGTGAGTGCTCTCATATTCAGTGCATATAGATTTATAATTATATTTTGATTTGATCCCTTGATCATTTTATAGTGACCTACTGTGTCTCTTTGCATTTTTTTTTGTATTAAAGTCTATTGTGTTACATTTAGGACTCCTACTTGCTTTTGAATTCCGTTCACTTGAAATACCATGTTCCATCTTTTCTATTCGGTCTTTGTCTTTACAAGTTAGGTGAGTTTCTTGTAGACAACATATTGATAGGTCTTATTTTTAAATCCACTGAGACAGTCCACATCTTTTAATAGGAAAATGAATACCATTTGCACTCATAATTATTGAAATCTATAAACTTATTACTGTCATCTTGATTTTTTAAGTTGTTTTGAATAGTCTTCATTTATTTCTTCCTCTCATTCATCATTGTGGTTTGATGGTATACTGTGTTAATGTTTTATTCTTTTTATCTGTTTTTTCTACATATCTGACAGTAGAGTTTATTTTGACATATATACATAAATTGAGTATAAGTTATTCTAATTAGGATCCTATTCAGTGGTTGTACATGGTGTGGGTTACCCTGGTTGTGTATTCGTATACAAAGATAGGGAAGTTTTGTCCAATTCATTCTACTGTCTTTCGTAGTTCCATCCTCCCTCCCTTCTCTTTATCTAATCCAATGGACTTCTGTTCTTCCCCTCTCGCCCTTGTTGTGGGTTATCATCCACATATCAGAAAGAGTATTCAGTCTTTGTTTTTTGGGGTACCAGATTATTTCACTCAGCATGATATTCTCCAGTTCCATCTATTTACCAGTAAATGTCATAATTTCATTCTTCTTTATGGCTGAGTAATATTCCATTGTTTGATTCTTTTCTATTTCTCATATTTATACCTACTCTTCTATTGGGATTTATTCTTATTTTCTCATGATGGTATTCAGCTGTTTTCCATTCTCGGTGTAGAAAACCCTTAAGTATCATTTGTAAGGCAAAATTAATGGTCATGAATTTCCTTAGTGTATAATTTTTTCTTCATTTTTACAGACTGCATTATGATTCATTGTACAAAAATGAAGTACAAATTTTCATTTCTATGGTTGTACTCGATGTAGATTCACATCATTCATGTAATCATACATGTACATAGGGTAAATCTGTCTCATTCCACTTTTGTTCCTTAACCTGCCTCCTTCCCCCACCTCATTTTCCTCTACACAATCCAAAGTTCCTCCATTCTTCTCTTACTGCCCCTCCAGCCCAGGTTTTAAATCATCATCCACTTATCAGTGAAAACATTCAGCCTTTGGTTTTTTAAGATTGGCTTATTTCACTTGTTTTGTGGAGGACTGGCTTATTTCACTTAGCATGATATTCTCCAACTGCATCCATTTACCTGTATATGCCATAATTTTGTTCTTTATAGCTGAATAATATTCCATTGTGTATATATAATCACAGTTTCATTATCCATTCATCTATTGAAGGGCATTTAGGTTGGTTCCACAATCTAGCTATTGTGAATTGAGCTGCTTTAAACATTGTTGTGGCTGTGTTACTGTAGTAAGCTGATTTTAAGTCCTTCGGGTGAGTGAGATAAGTGGGTCAAATGGTTCCATTCCAAGTTTTTTGAGGAATCTCCATAGTGCTTTCCCGAGTGGCTGCACCAATTTGCAACTCCACCAGCAATGTACAAGTGTGCCTTTTTCCCCACATCCATGCCAGCACTTATTATTGCTTGTGTTCTTGATAATAGCCATTCTAACTGGAGTGAGATGAAATCTTAGGGTGGTTTTGATTTGCATTTCTCTAATTACTAGATATAATGAACACTTTTTCATATATTTGTTCATCACCTGTTTATCTTCTTCTGTGAAGTATCTGCCCAGTTCTTTAGCCCATTTATTGACTGGGTTCTTTTTATTTTTGATGTAAAGTTTATTAAGATCTTTATAAATTTTGGAGATTAGTGATCTACCTGAAATATGTGTGAAAAAGATTTTCTCCTACTCTGTAGGCTCTTTTTTTTTTTTTAAGGTCCACCTTATCCTTTATTTACAGCACAGTTTAAAGTCATTAAATCAAGTACAAAAGAAATGACCCCCATTTCCTGGATTGGCATCAGACATCCTTCCTACCAGCTGCACTTACGTCATTTTTATCTACCTTCTGCTTTTCCTTTTTGGTGGGTAGGAATAGGGACTTGCATATGGCAAAAGAGATTTCAACCTCAGAACTAAGAATTCAAATGCCTGCTTGCAAAGAAACAAAGGAAGTGACTCTCCTCTTGTGAAAGGCAGTGGGGAACTTTGCTTGAGTCATGAGGACCACCGATGGTGTGAGAGGCATCATGATGAGATTTCTTCCTGCAGGTGGTGCCTGCAGGTTCAATACCCAGGCAGTGACACTGTTGGGATGGCAACACTTCCATCACCCTCTCTTCTACCTCAACCTGGGCACCCAAATGTAATGACAAATGAGGGGAAGTTATTACACATAGAAAACCAAAGTGAATGGGAATATGGGTGTAGTGAACATAAAAGAAGAAACTGAAAATGATCAAAAGTTGCTCAGGGCTGCCTTTTGACATTGTCATGGAAATCTTTGATCCATCGCCTCATGTGTTCAACTTCCAAGGAACAGGCTAACATCCCAGATGTAGGATCCAAGGCATTATTGGCTCGAAGATCTAAATGATGGGCTCCATCCTTGATGGTGACTGCAACCAGGGTGTCTGTGATGTCTTTGGTTACTCCACCTCCTGACCAGGGGTCTAGATCACCATTGCTGAAAATGATGTTGGAGTGTGATTTGATGTTTTTCCCTCCACACATGGTAATGATCCAGGAGGGCCTTGGTCTCACACCCCACTGTTTAAAGCACTCATCAGAATATTTCTTCGGTTTCCACTAATGAAGTTCAAACATGTCATCGATACCATTAGTACAAAAGGGCATGACCATTTCTGTGCAGGCCTGATAGCTCCAACCCTGGGATTCCAGATTGCTAGTTGCTGTTTCTGAAATATTCAGGCATTTTGCCTGGCCCGAATAATTATAATATACATTCAGAGCTTGGAAAATATTCTGTATCATCTGTGAATCCGGTACACTAGGATTTATCAAATACTGGCACACTACCTTGAGAGGCCAAGCAGGCAAAGGCTGTAAAAAGTTAGACGCATAAGGGTAGTTCACCATTGCCAGATTCACCCAAGTTTCCATAATCCATTCTTTCAAATTTGGGATGTCTTCAAATATCAATGGTCTACATAAGTGAGGGCTTGAGCAAGCCACTGTAGACCACTTCCTGTACTTGAGAGTCGGTTAATGGCATCCCAGGACCTGAGGATGCTCACTGAACAATTTGAACCACTTTTTCTAAAATCTGTAGTTAAAATCTTCATAAATGAATCACAAGGAACAAAGTCTTCAAACTGCCAGATAGGGGCAGAAGCTGCAAGGGCTCCAACTACTATGTGAGGATATTTCATCCTAACCCAGGCTGCAAGCATGCCACCCTAAGAGCCCCCTATGGCAATGACAGGTTGATCTTCAGCTCCTGGGATTATTCTTTTCAAGTGTTTGATTAACTCAGCAAAATCAGCTAGAGCTTGTTCTGATGTCAGAAAATTCAAGTGTTTGATATCCTGGAATCAAAGGGTAGGGACTCTCCATAATATCGATGTTCAGCAAACACTAACATAGCTTTCAGTTCCTCAGCCACATCCCCCATGAACCCCGTGTTATTTCAAAACCAAACAATGTCCCCTTTGTTACCAGTGTAGAAAAGTACTGATCCACCATCTTTGTCCCAGTGTTTGTCAGATAGCAGGTACCGCTGTTTAAAAGTTTTCATGTTACTGAATCCAAAATGATCAATCTTCTGTTGGAAATAAAAAACTGAGTACTTCTTGGCTACAGAGTGGGATGCGGGGCTGGTTGGCAAGTGCAGACTGCTGAGGGTCCTTAGTACCCACCGGGGGATGACAGAGGTCCCGGGTGCCAGGAAAGCCAGGAGCAAGAGCAGGAGGGCTGGGTGACCCAGGGCTCAGGTTGGTAGCAGCAGCGTGGATGAAGGCGGGAGAGGCTCTTTTTTCATACAAGAAAAATTCTAGAACTTATAAATGAATTCAGAAAAATAGAATATAAAATTAACATGCATAAATCTAATATATTTCTATTCATAAGTGATGAATCCTCTGACAGAGAAATTAGGAAAACTACTCCATTCACAAAAGTCTCAAAAATAAAATACTTGAGAATCAATCTAACAAAAGAGGTGAAAGGCCTCTACAATGAAAACTACACAACATTAAAGAAAGAAATTAAAGAAAACCTTAGAAGATGGAAAGATCTCCCCTGTTCTTGGGTAGGCTGAAATTAATATTGCCAAAATGGTCATACTACCAAAAGGGCTATACAGATTCAATGCAATTCCAATTAAAATCACAATGACGTTCCTCATAGAAATACAGAGAGTAATCATGAAATTCATCTGGAAGAATAAGAGACTTCGAATAACCAAAGCAATTCTAAGCAGGAAGAGTGAAGCAGGAGGTATCACAATATCAGACCTTCAACTATACTACAGAGCAATAGTAACAAAAGCTGCATGATATTGGCACCAAAATAGACAGGCAGACCAACGGTACAGAATGGAAGACATAGAAACAAACCCACATATATACAGTTATCTCATACTTGGCAAAGGAGCCGAAAACATACAATGGAGAAAAGATGGCCTCTTCAACATATGGTGCTGGGAAAACTGGAAATCCATATGCAGTAAAATGAAATTAAACCTCTCTCTCACCCTATACAAAACTCAATTCAAAATGGATCAAGGACCTAGGAATCAGACCAGAGAACCTGCAACAAACAAAAGAAAAAGTAGGCCCAAATCTTCAACATGTCAGCTTAGGAGCAGACTTCCTTAAGATGACTCCCAGAACACAAGAAATGAAAGCAAGAATCAATAAAAGGGATAGATTCAAACTAAAAACCTTTTTCTCAGCAAAGGAAAAAAATCAATAATGTGAAAAGAGAGCTTATGATTTTTCCGAAAGGGCTTTATTCCTTTTTTTTTTTTTTTTTTGATTTTGAAGAATACTTTTGCTGGGTATACTAATCTTGGGTGGTAGGTAGTTGAAATCAAGGACTTAAAATCAAGGCCCTCTTAGACTTTAGGGTTTCTGGTGAGAAATCTGCTGATAGTCTAGTGAGTTTGCCTTTGAATATGACTAGTCACTAGTCTTGATAGATTTTCATGTTCTTTGGCCCTTACCTTTGAAAATTTGACTATGTCATCAATAGGTTGTTTTCTGATCATAGTCCATTTGAGATTCAAAAAGACTCCTCTATATGGATGTCCCTGTATTTCCCAAAATCTGGGAAATTTTTCCATTATTTCGTTGAATAGGGTTTTCTGTTCTCTTAATTTGGGAGGGCGGGAAACTGGGAATTGAATTCAGGGTCACTTGACCACTGAGTCACGTTCCCAGCCCTTTTTTGTATTTTATTTAGAGACAGGGTCTCACTGCCTTGCTGAGGCTGGCTTTTAACTTGCAATCCTCCTGCCTCAACCTCCTGAGCCACTGGGATTATAGGCATGCGCAGTAGCACCCAGCTTGTTTTCCTAACCTTTAGTTCTCATTTGGTATAACAATTTTATGGACTTTAATCTGTTAATGGTGTCTCAAAGATCTTGAATGCTTTCTTCATTCTTTCTTCTTTGTAGGCATGTAGTATTTCAAAAGTCCTGTCTTCAAGTTCTGATATTTTTTTCTTTCTTTTTCTTTAGCTATCTAGTCTACTATTAAGGCTTTCAACTGAATTTTTATGTGATTTGTTGAGCTTTGCTTTTCCAAGATTTCTGTTTGGTACTTTTTTTCTACTATCTCTACTTTGCTGAATTTCTCAATCATGTCCAGTATTGTCTTCCTTATTTCATTTGGCTATTTATTCTCCTAGAATTTCTTGAGCAGTTTTAAAATCACTTTTGATTTCTTTATCAGCATTTCATTTACTTTGATACTCTGATGTATGTTACTGGAGTTATGAACTTTAGGAAGTGTCATATTACCTTTTTCATATTTTTTGAATGTATATATTGAGATCTATATATCTGTTGGGATAGATATCCCTTGGACTTTTATGTGAAGGCCTTCTTAGTAACTAGTTTTCCCCTGATGATGCATTTTGGGGTATTGGTTCATTTTGTAAATGTTCAGCTTCTTTCCAGCTGGACACCATAGTGTAATCTCCCAATAGCTTATTTAGCTGTGATTAATGGGTATATCAGATGTGGAGACACCCCTTTATCTCTGCAGTTCTTACAAGAGTGTGGACACTGTGGTATCAAATTATAAAATTTTTATAAGTACAGTTTTGCTATACCCCTTTATATTCCTATGGGGATTAATATACTGATTTGTATAAAATTATTTATTTGGTTTGTTAGAACAAAGGTGATTCTCTGGCATGACTAAAGACCTTGTATGTTCTATTGTTTTTCATATTCCCTGCAATATTACAATCTAAAACCCATCTCTTCAAGGTCTACACTATTGATTCTCTCACTCACTTAAGATATTTATCAAGAACTTAGTACGTGTACTATTCTAAGTGTAAGGTCTAGAGCACTGAACAAGAAAACAATTTATTGTCCTTATGAATATTTCATTCTGTGTACCAAAGATTTATAGATGAGATCATGGTTGTATCTTATTCAAGAGGATAACATTTTGATGTGATAAATATGTCAATTAAGTTTAAAGTAAGTACCAGAAAAGCAGAACATATTAGTCTCTTGGAGATGCTACAACAAAGCACCATAAACCAGGTGTTTCAACAACAAAGATATATATTTCATAGAGTTCTGGAGACTGGCAAAGTCCAAGATCAAGGCAGATTTAGTGTTTGGAGAGGACCTTCTTTCTGCCTCATAGATGGTGTCATTTTACTGTGTCCTCTTGTGTGCAAAAGGACTTGGGTGAGGACTGTCTCTAGTTCCCTTTTATAAGAGCACTAATCCCATTTAAGTGATTATACTCTATGACCTAATCACTTCCCTAAGTTTCCACTTCCTAATTCTACCACCTTGGGGGTTAGGATTTTAAGATTCCAAGGGGGAAATAAACCTTCAGACAACACCATTCCTAAAAGATCAAAAGTTCCCCAAGATGGTATAGCTTATTTAACGTACAGTTTAGACATCAAGGTCGACTTTTCCTGGTATATCTCAAGTGAGCTAAAGCAACTCATGTGGTACATTTATACATAGTTGAAGTTTCCTTGATTCAGACCTCATGGAATTTTTAAGTTTTATACAATCTTTGTTTTACATGTTTTTTTTTTTTTTTTTCAAAGTTAGTTTTCTGAGTTTTACCAGGAATAGAAATTGCTAAATTGCACAGGTTTAAGTAATTCCTAATCAAGTCTCTGGGTTTAAATTCTATAAATGCACTAGCTCTTTAAACCTTAGACAGGTTACTTCCAATTCTATATCTAAGTTTTCTTATGTAAATCAGAGATAATTACAGTACCAAATTTTTAGGATTCTTATGGGGACTGAATGAAACAACATAAAATACTTAAAACACCTAGAGCACAGGGTGGGTCCTATAAAGGGCAGATGTGCTAACCACCACCACCCCACCCATTATTATCTGTACTTCAGAGTATTAATAATTTGTTTACTTAACAGATAAGAATGATGACAAAGTATTTAAGGGATGTTCTCAATCCTGTGATTCTAAAGGAGTCTCTATGTTAATGTAGCAAAATACTGGTATTGATTTTTCATATACTAACACTCACTCTGATCACTAGTGATCTATTCTATAAATGCCTATCAACTTGTTCAGGTAAACAACTAATATTTTATTGCCTATTGGGAACGAAAAATTTATGATTCTTAAAGAAAGCAGGAAAGTAGAGCTCACAATGAAGGTACAGGCCAACTTCAAACAAAAGATCTTTTTTTGTTCCTGCACACCCACAGACCTCCCATTAAAAATAAACAACTAGAACAAAGCAGCAAAGCTTTTGGTTGAATCTTCTGGCACAATATTCCTCAATATGTTGACAAAGAGCCCTGTTTTACCAACTAATTTTTACAATACTATTTCATGTCAAATTACAAGCAGAACATTCATGTCACCAATGACTCAAAATTTAATCTGAGATTCAGAGAAAAGAGGTGCTTAATGACATGTGAAAAAGTAGAAGAGAATAATTAACATTTAAAAAAAAAAAAAACTTATTCTAGGCAAGACCTAGAGGTGAATTACTACTGTTCTACTTGGTGTCTATTTAACTGAGGTTACACTAAAGAGATAACAGGTGGGAAAGCTAAATGATTGATATTCCAAGTGATATTGTTAATTTGAAAATATAGGAGTTGCAGTCTCTACCTAAAAGTATATAAAGTGGACATAGTAATCACTGCTTCCATACTCTTTACTGCGCTTGAATTTTTCCTAATGTCTTAAGATTTTAGTTTGATTTTCTTTATCTCACTTTACTTACATTTGCATGTTAAGTGCTTTGGAAAATTTCTTTTAATATATTTAATAATATATTAAATAATAAAATATTAATAATATTTTAATATATTACTCTTTTTATATATTAAATTTAATAAAATTTAAACATTTAGTAGCACCACTGAAAAAGTTATAGAAAGAGTACCTGATAAACTCGAGAAACTGAGTTACACAAATTTTGCTTATTCATGTTCGTGGTTCTAAAGAAAAACACATATACAAGTTAGGCTACTAGAGGTAAGGAAGAGAGATAAACAACAGACTAGAAATCCACTGACAAGCACAGATCTAAGTCTATTTCCTCTCAAGGTGATTAGTATAGTGTCCTTACAAACCGTACTAGCTAATGTTTCAGGTATAGCACTCTTACAATTGGTTGGATAAAAATAACTCATGATGTAAATGGTATCAATAATGATAATAAAAATTTCGATTTTTAAAATTTTTAAAATTTGTTCTTTCTAGTTATACATGATGGTAGAATGTATTTTTATATATCATACATACATGGAGAATAACTTCCCATTCTTGAGGTTGTATAGGATGTGGAGTTATACCGATCATATATTCATATATGAACATAAGAAAATATTTCCCATTCCTATTCCTCTTCCCTCCCCCCACTACTCCTTGTCCAATCTGTGAACTTCCATTCACTTCCCCCTCCCCACTGCCTATTGTGAGTCAGCATCTGCATATCAGAGAGAATACCGGGCCTTTGGGTTTGGGGGATTGGCTTATTTCACTTACCTTGATAGTCTCTAGTTCCATCATTTACTGGCAAATGCTATCATTTCATTCTTCTTTATGACTGAGTAATATTCCATTGTGTAGATTCACCACAGTTTTTTTACTTATTCATCTGAAGTGCACTAACTTGGTTGCACAGCTTAGCTATTATGAATTGAGTTGCTATAAACATTGACATGGCAGTATCACTATAGTATGCTAATTTTAAGTCCTTTGGGAATATGCCAAGGAGTGCAATAACTGTGTCAAATGGTGGTGTCATTCCAAGATTTCTGAGGAATCTCCACACTTCTTTCCAGAGTGGTGCACCAATTTTGCAATTCCACCAGCAATGTATGACTGTACCTTTTCTTCCCCATCCTCACTAACATTTATTATTACTTGTATTCTTGATAATTGCCATTCTGACTGGTGTGAGATGAAATCTCAGTGTAGTTTTAATTTGCATTTCTGTAATTGCTAGTGATGTTGAACATTTTTTCATACAGTTGTTGACTGATCGTATTTCTTCTGTGAACTGTCTGTTCAGTTCCTATGCCCATTTATTGATTGGATTATTTGGTTTTGTGGTGTTAAGATTGAGTTCTTTATATATCCTGGAAATTAATGCTCTATCAGAGGTATATATGGCAAAGATTTTCTCCCATTCTATAGGTTCTCTTTCATATTCTTGATTGTTTCTTTTGCTGTGAAGAAGCTCTTTAGTTTGGTAACATTTCATTTATTGATATAAAGTTAACGCCCATAAATCAATTGCATTCCTATATATATCAGTGATGAATCAACTGAAAGAGAAATTAGGAAAACTATCCCATTCACAATAGCCTCAGAAAAATAAAATATTTGGGGATCAATCTAACAAATGAAGTGAAACACCTCTACAATAAAAACTAAAGAAACTCTAAATTCCAAAGAAAGAAATTGAAGAGAACCTTTGAAGATGGAAAGATCTAGCATGCTCTTGGATAGGCAGAATTAATATTGTCAAAATGACCATATTATCAAAAGCACCACACAGATTTAATGCCATGCCTATTAAGGTTCCAAAAACATTCTTCATAGAAATAGAAAAAGCAGTTATGAAATTCATTTGAAAAAATAAGAGGCTCAGAATAGACAAAACAATCCTCAGCAAGAAAAGTGAAACAGGAAGCATAATACCAGAACTTAAATTATTCTACAGAACGATAGTAAAGATGGCATAGTATCAGCTCAAGAAAGATATGAAGACCAATGGTACAGAATAGAAGACAGACAAATCCACATAAATACAATAATCTCATAGTAGATAAAGACATCGTAAACATATATTGGAGAAAAGATTGCCTCTTCAACAAATCGCGCTGGGAAAACTGGAAATTCATATGTAACAAAATGAAATTAGATCTGTATCTCTCACCCTGCACAAAACTGAATCAAAATAGATCAGGGACCTAGGCATTAGACCACAGAACCTATACCTACTAGAAAAAAATATAGGTCCAAATCTTCATCATGTCAGCTTAGGAACTGATTTCCTCAACAAAACTCCTAAAGTTCAAGAAATAAAATCAAGAATGAATAAGTGGGATGGTATCAAAAGATTAAATTTAAGTCATTACTAAATCCTTGGTGTTTAGCACTTTATGTCTTATCTACTTTAAAATTCACCAAAATGCAATGACATAGATACTATTAGAATCTCATTCAATAAACTGAAAAAACTGGAAACAAGTAATGTTAGATACCACACAACTAGTTAGTGGATAACTAACACTTGACCCAAATGTTTATCTGAATGTCTCAAAACCCAAGTACCTTTGTTTTTCTATGAGTAGGTCCAATATGTAATTATTTTCCATATTGAATACTGGACAAAAAAATATTTTCCATGCTGAGTTAATTGCCCACCTTTTATTTAAAACCCTTGACTTACTACAGGAAATGCACTGTTGGGGTTTACCAACAAGCACCAGCTATGATTCCATCTGTAAATTTTGGAGCACTGTCCATTTTGCCAATTATGCATACATCTATTTTATTCATAAAAGCCATCGTAAAGTTTAATTATAGAAGATTAAAAAAACTAGTGGTTTGCTTTAAAATATTTTTTAAGATGCAATATTTGTAAAAAAAAAAAAAAAAGGATAAAACAATTGTGTATTTGTCACCCAACTCAACAAATCTTAACATGTTGGAGGTATGTTCATTTCCTAGGGCTGCTATAAGAAAATTCCACAGAATGGAAGACTCAACACAACAGGAATTTAATCTCTCACAGTTTTGGAGACTACAAGTCCAAAATCAAGGTTCTGGTAGGGTTGGCTCCTATTGCAGACCCTTGGGGAGAATCTTCTCTTAGTTTCTCTCCAAGCTTCAGGGGCTGCCAGCAATTCTTGGTGTCCCTTGGTTTATAGATGCATCACTACAGTTTATACCACAAACCATGGAACTGAAATAATATCATCAGTCCTAAGAGCTTAAGAGGTCTGTCAGGCTTCTCCCCTGGCAATCCTCAAGGGACTGAAGTCTTCCTGATACCTTGATTTCAGATTTCTCTAGCACTGTATGAAAATGTATTTGTTATCTTAATTCACTCAGCTGATGGCAATGTATTACAGCAACATGAAGAGCAGCTTCCTTGCCATTCAGGTTTTCTATTGTTGGAATTGTTATTCATATTCCTTATTCATTTGTTTGGGGATCATTTGCCTTTTCATACTGATATATAGGAATTCTGCATACATCTTAGATTTTAATCCTAAACTGATTATAAGCATCGTAATATCCTTCCAGACTTTGGCAGCCAGTCTCTACTTCGATTGATCAGGCTTCATAACCTCACTTCCTCAATAAGGTTTCTTCCTCCACAACCCAGTTGGTAGAACTGGGATGAATCTCTATTTGGTTCCTTGATACCCCATGTGGTATTTATTCCTTGAGAAGTAGCAAATAAACACAAAAAAACCCTATCTTCCACACGTAGTCCAAACTAAGGTCACAGTCCCATAAGACACTGAGTAAATAATCCTGCCTTTCAAACAGACCTCCTTTCCCTTGGACATAATCAGTTGCAATTTTCTGCCATGGTCAAGATTTTACTTAGCATAAACCTTAAAATCCCCAGACAATCCATAGCCCCCAAACAAAAATGACAACGGAAAAAGAAGCAAATTGTACAACTTAAAGCCAAGCACATACTTCGGTACAAATTTCCAACGTAAAAACCCACTAGGTTTGTTTTCAGTAATCTACAACTAAGGTTGTTCACCCAGACCCTAACAGAAACAATAGTGACAAGATTTTTTTCCTTGAAATTTTACTAAATGACATATAAATATAAATTTTACTAAATGACAAATAAATTTCAATATAAAAAACTTTTTTTGTTATTAAATTTTCAACACATTCATTGAGAGCAGAAACAAAACTTGGCTATGTCAAAATTGCTGCAAAGTAAATTTTAAATTTTCTCAACTTGCCCACAACAAATAAGTATGCAAGATGAAACATATGTTAATATATTAGTTTGATTTAGTCATTCTAAACTCTATGCAGACATTACACTGAAACATATGTAATAAAATTTTTAAAAATACATAAAAGATCTCAAGCAATGTCTGTTAACAACCTATCCATTCAGTGTGACTATTCATAAACATTGATACAGAAAGATTTCTCTTATGAAAATAGCCTGCTCCAGACCCCATTCAGGTGTTACCAAGGGTATACATACTGTGCTACCTTTCAGGTATTTGAACCAATTTGGCTCTAAGACTCTTGAAGATTATGGACCTATAATCCTTCCCTTTCATGTTCTGGTTGGCACACCCCCAAGCTGCAGGTAACCCCAAATGGGTGGTCGACCCTCCACAAAGAAGGCCACCACCCTTCTACCCCAATCACTACCAGAAAGGCAGGAGATACCGCCCTACCTGACTCCCATAGTGAGTCTACTCTAAGTTAACGGTCTAGCAGACCAGACGGCACTGAGGATCCCAGCAACAGAAAGCACTCAATGAAAGGAATGCATGCCTGATTTTCCCTTCCAACCTCATCTACCAGGTAAACCACTGAGGGAGGCAAAGGTGGAGAGGGATCAAGGGCATTAGTTGCTCTAATACTGTGCTTCTTGGGAGAGATGGGAGTTGAGGGGAGCCCAGAAAGAGGAAAATTCATTTAGGAAAATTCAGACTATGACTGATCCTACAGCTATTTTCAACATATTTGACATTATCACTTTTTATCATTTCAAGTTAATTTCTCAAATAGGCTTGTCAGAACCCAATTAAGAAGTTATCTCTTCTCTGTGCAGTCCCATCTCACCAGTAAGGATGACAGATATTTAGTAGCAATGCCTCAGTAGTCTAGCAACTTTGAAAATGTGTAAATTGAAGATATAAACACACAAAAAACAGACCATAAATAAATAATTAGGTATTTTACATTTTTTGAACAAATGATAACACTACATAGATAAAACCATGTAAAAACTTCCACAAATATTATAGAACACATGGGGATTAAAAACATATATATGTGCAGAAATTTTTCCTCCATATGAATATTCACCACAAATGACCTACATGTGATATCACTTGGATTTTTCTATCTGCAAATTATCTTGGAACTAAAAAGGCAACAACTAACTTTCATACTCAAATGTGAACAGTGAAAGTGAAGTCAGCTCAAGAGGGAGAGCAAACGACTCCCCAACTTCAAAAATCCTCCTATACAACATTTAGTATCTGAAATATTTTCAACCCTTCCATCTTTTAGCTAATGGTTTTAAATTTAAGAATGTACCCTGTAGAGAGCATAATAATTTTCTTCATTGAGTAAAATTACTGGGCAGAAAATACTGAAAGCATACTTAATTCATGCACAAGAGCAACATATCCCACACTGTTTACAGCACGCACACACACACATTAATAGTTCAGTGGAAACTTTAAACATTATATGCTTATGAAATTGTCATTATACAATTCAAGCATTACACCTTAACCTATGTGAAGGCCTTCATGTTGGCATTCTCCATTGTATTTCTATATATTGGAAAGGTTTATGACATGGAAAAATCATGGGAAAAGGAAGTGGGAGGGCAAAAGAGAAGCAGACAGAGGTGATGGAAAAGAGGAGGCATGTAGAATTCCCCAGGCAAATAAGGTAGCAGAGCTAGAATACTGAAAACTTGTATGTGGCATATTCAGGTAACAATGGGATTTTTTTACCCCCCATTGGTAAAAAAGGAAGTGTGTATAAGGAAGTTTAGTGAAATGAAGGTATAAAAGTCATCAGGGAACTGATCAAAAAGGGCCATGGTGAGGACTTTACAGCGCCAGCATTACAACACAACACTTAAAGAACCAAACAACTTGGAGCAGAGAAGTTGAAGCCCTGATCACTGACAATCTCTGAGAGGACAATGGCCACTGAAACCTGGCCATCATCAGCTGCTTCAGGACACAAATGAAAAGAAGTGATGAAGGAACCTGGTTCCCACTTTGACAGAATCTCTCCAAAAATCAATGTTTGCATCGAACTCTGTCCTACCTTTTCTTCCTACCTGGCTGCTCTGGTTTAGTGATGGTCTGAGGGTGCACGCTAAGGGCTCAAGAGTTGGAAGCTTAGTTCCCGGTGTGGCAATGTGGGGAAGTGGTGGACTTTTAAGAGGCGGAGCCTAGCAGGAGGTCCTTAGGTCTCAGAGGCACTGACCTTGGAAGGGATCAAGGTAGTTCTCACTGAACCCTGAGTTATTTCTCAAGAAGGGTTGTTATAAGATCAAGCCTGGCCCTTCCATTACCATGCCTTATTATCTGTGATGTGCTCTCTCCATCCGACATTCCTGACTTGACGCCATTGACCTTATGGCCCTCAGTAGAGCCAATATTGGCACCATAACCTTCAACCTCCAGAACTGTGAACTAAATAAACTTTTTTTTTTTTTACAAAGTACCCAGCTTAAGGTATTTCACTATATTTATAGAAAAATGAATTAATACACCAACTCCAACTTTTGTAGGACTTGCTGCATTTATGATGATAATCATTGGCCAATTACTGTTTCGATAATAAAACTTTCAGGGATCACCGTCCTACACCATCATAAGCATACACAATTTTGAAGAACTACATAAAAGAAAAGTTAACATGTAAATTCCTCCTCATTACATGAACTCTTCCCTTTTTGAATATTTGCTTACAGGCAGGGGAAAGTCAGGGTCTTCTGGTGTGGAAGAAGGCAACCACTGCCACTAGTCACCGCAGAGCATCCTGAGGGATCAGCCTCACTGATGCAAACAGCTCAGCAAAGAGGGGAGTAGGAGGGTGAGAGAGGAGATGGGAAAGAGAGGGGGCCTGATGGCCTGATGCATGAGCTCTGTATGAGGAAAGCAAGTTGAAAGTTCCTACACACAACCCTTCCCCTATGCTGGGAGCTTGCTAATATCATCCATTTCCTCTGTCTGTCCTTCTATTAGAGAAAGTAGGGGGCCAAGTTCACACCAGGGATGCCACCTGCAAGTGCAATAGAGCATGCAATTCAGCCAAATTAAAAAACAGAAGCATACCGGGCGGGGGTGGGGAGGAGACCGGGCTCTTTTTTTTCCTTCCAACACACATGAACAGAGGTTAAGTATATTTAATACCTTTCCTCTTGAAGGGTTCTCCACGTCTATCTACATAATCATTGCTGCTTTAGCACCTTCTGTCCATGCTACACCAGGAGATGTGCATACAATTTTGTAAGTAAGGTAGAAGATTAGCTAGGAGGAGAATTAAATTCCTCTATGTAACAAAGAAATTCTTAGAGCTGAGAACTCAGCAGTCAAGCTAAAATCTCAGCAGTATATAAAGGATTAAATATATTCCAAAGTGACTGAAAAAAATCACAAAAGTAGAAGATCAGCACTTAATGCTTCATCAAATCTTGCACAGATTAAAAGGCCATTAGGGAAAGAAAAATTACATCTTTGCAAATATTTGTTATAATTTAAAAAATGAAGTTCAGAAAAACCATCTCAAAGAGGAAAGAACTTGTTCAAAAAGGACAGTTCTTGCAATATAAGACTAGAATTATTAAAGTAATATTTCCTAAACATCATGATTGAATTAAACACTTTGTGGATGCCTTCTACTTCTGATTCATGGAACTGTTCCAATTCTTCATAATAAGTGGACACTTGAATGTTGGCTGAGTAGAAATAAAATAATTATGACCATCATACTAAAGGTGTCAATCAGTCCTATGAGTCACTTTAGAGTTAACTGCTTCAAAGACAATGAAGGCATACCATTGAGAAAACATGTCATTAAATAACACTGTTAATTTCTAAGTGTGATTTGAGAAGACAAACCATGTACTTGAAAACATAAAAAAACATGAAATACTATTAATGCTGCTGTAAATGTATATTCTTAAATATACGTCACCATAAAGTTTAAGAAATAGAAGTACAACAGATGACCTCATAGAGCCATATGTATGGGCTTCCTGGGGATCTCTTAATACATACCTAAGAAATAAAATAACTCCTTTAATGTCCATGAACGTGAATCATCTAGACACTGACTAAAACTAGATGTTCATCAGATCACTGCCACACAACAAACCACCCAGAAGAGATATCAAGAAGAATTCATTATTGCTGTTTTGAACACCATTTGTTTTATTGTCATGAAGCTTACATTTCTGGTGCACCAAAAATGGTCAAATATTAACACTTTAATACCACTGAAACTAAAACCTGAAACAAAATATGTGCTAAATATGTTACCATGATTAATCTTAAGCTTCATGAGAAGCTCTATGTCAATTTCTATGTAGCTAATATTTTTATTTTGAGGTAGGCACTAGCAAGCACATTGAAGTCCTCTATCCAACTAAAAAAAGGAAAATTTTTAAAGAGAGACACAGACTCATAGTACACTCCAAGCTGGCAAACTGGGCCAGGACAATTGTTTTTATTTTTTATTTTTTAGTTATATATGATGGTATATTTTGATATATCATACATGCATGGACTATAACTTCCCATTCTTGTGGTTGTATAGGATGTGGAGTTACAGTAGTTTTGTGTTCATATATGAACATAGGAAAATGATCTCCAATTCATTCTACTGTCTTTCCTATTCCCCTCCCACCTCAACCCCCACTAGCCCCTATCCAATTCAGTGAACCTCCACTCCTCACCTCCCTACCACCTATTATGAATCAGCATCCACATATCAGAGATAACATTTAGACATTGGTTTTTAGGGACAGGCTATTTCACTTAGCATGATAGTCTCCAGCTCTATCCATTTGCTGCCAAATGCCATCATTTCATCTTTCTTTATGTCTGAGTAAATATCCCATTGTGGAGATATACCATGGTTTCTTTATTCATCTGTTGAAGGGCATCTAGGTTAGTTCCAGAGCTTAGCTATTGTGAATTGAGCTTCTATGAACATTGATGTGGTAGCGCCACTACAGTATACTGATTTTAAGTCCTTTGAGTATATACCAAGGAATGGAATAACTGGGTCAAATGGTGGTTCCATTCCAAGTTTTCTGAGGCATCTCCATACTTCTTTCCAGAGTAGTGCACCGATTTGCAGTCCCACCAGCAATGTATGATTGTACCTGTTCCCCCACATTATTGCCAACATTTATTATTACTTGTATTCTTGATAATTGCAATTCTGACTGGAGTGAAATGAAATCTCAGTGTATTTCTAATTTGCATTTCACTAATTGCTAGTGATGACCTATCATATTTCTTCTTCTGTGAACTCTCTGTTCAGTTCCTATGCCCATTTATTGATTGGGTTATTTGTGTTATTTTTGTTTTGGTGTTAAGTTTTTTGAGTTCTTTATATAAAGCCAGGACAATTTTAATAATTAAGTGCTTGTACATCCTGTCTCTTTCAAAGTTGACCGTTTATCATCATACTTCCAAGGCATAAAATAGTAACCGCATTAGTTCTTAAATAAATGATTATCTAATAACATGAATTCAGTACCACATAAACCAAGATTTCCTGCTCTGAAAGAGCCAAGGTTATGAGAAAACAGTACATATAATATAAATTAAAGGCTGACTTGTACAAATCCCTGGGGGTTAGCTAAACTCCAAGTAATAATAATACCCACTCCCATTTAGCTCAAGCACTGTGCTTAGTAATTTAAGTTTATTAATTGATATAATCATTGACCATTTTGGGAGGCAGGCACATTCTTATCTCCACTTTACAGATGAAAAAACTAAAGTTCAGGGAAGTTATGTAAGTTTTAGGAGTCGTACAGATATGGAATTCAAGTCTACGTAGAAATAAATCAATAGTGTTTTTCCACCTGCTTCCCCCTCCACACACACACACACACACCATGTTTAAACCATCAGTGTTGCAATTCATTGCAACATGAATGCTAAAAGTCAGAAAAGGTTCTTTTTTAGCACGGACCTTTTGGTAGCCTAGTGAAGCCTGGGGAACCCTTCTCAGGTTAATGCTTTTAAATGCACAAAATGAAGCCAGGAGAATTACCAAGGAAAGCAGGTAAAATGGAATAGTTAAATTTTTTTAAAAAAAGTTTGTGCTATGGTAGCATTCTCTTAATATTTCATTAAATAACAAAATATAAGGAGTCCTGCCCAATTAAGAGTACAGTATAGTTTTATTGTAGTTCAAGAACATCAGCAGTATTTTGAGATAGTCAAAAATAAAATGTAATGTGACATGAAAGACATGTGATAAAGGCTCAGAAACTACTAGTATGGCTGTGCTTTGTTGTTTACATTCATAAAGCAAGAGAATACTGACTTCAGTGAAAACAAAGATCTAATGCTCTCCCACCCAAAATCACAGACCCCCTGAATTCAGTCCCCAATTTAAATTCCAGCTGCAAATTGCAACTTTGCAGCTGCTCTTGGAAACCATCTCTTCTCTTCCAGCACTCACTATGGTTCTCCCTCATGTCGTGGTTGGGAATACTGGCAACATCTTTTAAGCCTCAGTGTAGTACAGAGTACTTAAGAGCAAGGTAGACAACCACCCTGGAGGGCACCTGCAGAACACCTCATATATAATGGGTGCCTATACATGGCACAAATGTATACAAAAGTTTTTCTTTTTATTTTTTGATTCATAGTACATGAATGGGGTACAACTTCCATTTCTCTGGTTGTACACAAAAAAGAGTCACACCATTTGTGTAATCATACAGGTACACAGAGTAATGATGTTTGTCTCAATCTACTATCTTTCCTTCCCCACCTCTTATTTCCCTCTAACCAATCCAAAGTTACACCATTCTTTCCTTACCCCCTCACCCTCACCATTATGTATCATCATACACTTATCAGAGAAAACATTCAGCCTTTGGTTTTTGGGGGATTGGCTTATTTCACTTAGCATGATAATCTCCAACTCATCCATTTACGTGCAAATGCCATAATTTTATTCTTCTTTATGGTTGAATAATATTCCACTGTATATGTAACAGTTTCTTTATTCATTCATTAATTGAAGGGCCCCTAGGTTGGTTCCACAATCTAGCTATTGTGAACTGAGCTGCTATAAACATTGATGTGGCTACATCACTGTAGTATGCTGATTTTAAGTTTTTTGGGTATAGGCCAAGGAGTAGGATAGCTGGGTCAAATGGTAGTTCCATTCCAAGTTTCCTAAGGAATCTCCATATTGCTTTCCAGAGTGGCTGCATCAATTTGCAACCCCACAAGCAATGTATGAGTGTGCCTTTTTCCCCACATCCTTGCCAATACCTATTGTTGCTTGCATTCTTGGTAATAGCCATTATAATTGGAGTGAGATGAAATCTTAGGGTCATTTTGATTTGCAGTTCTCTTATTACTACAGTTTTTTTTTCATTTATCTGTTGATTGCTTAGAGATCTTCTGTGAAGTGTCTGCTCATTTCCTTAGCCCATTTATTGAGTGGTTTATTTGCATTTTTGGTATAAAATTTTCTGAGTTCTTTATAGATTCTGGAGATCAGTGCTCTATGGGAATTATGTGTGGAAAAGATTTTCTCCCACTCTGTAGGCTCTCTCTTCACATTGTTGTTTCCTCTGCTGAGAAAAAGTTTTTTAGTTTGAATCTATCCTATTTATTGAGTCCTACTTTTATTTCTTGTGCTTTGGGAGTCATGTTAAGAAAGTGTGGTCCTAAGCTGACATGATGAAAATTTGGGTCTACTCTTTCTTCTATTTGTTAGAGGGTCTCTGGTCTAATTCCTAGGTCCTTGATCCATTTTGAGATGAGTTTTGTGCAGGGTGAGACATAGGGGTTTAGTTTCATTCTGCTGCATACGGATTTCCAGTTTTCCCAGCCCTATTTGTTGAAGAGACTATCTTTTCTTCATTGTATGTTTTTGGCACCTTTGTCTAGTATGAGATAACTGTATTTATGTGAATTTGTCTCTGTGTCCTCTATTCTGTACTACTGGTCTACCCACCTATTTTGGTGCCAGCACCATGCCATTTTTTAAATTATTGCTCTGTAGTATAGTTTAAGGTTTGGTATTGTAATACCTCCTGCTTTGCTCTTCCTGCTAAGGACTACTTTGGCTATTCTGGGTCTCTTATTCTTCTGTATACAAAATTTATATTATTATAAGTAATAATATATTGTCTGTGCAAATAGTGGGCATCTCCAAAACAGCTGTCTTTATTCACAACAACAAATCTTGAGTCACCAGCTCATTACTCTAAATAAATCCCCTTTCACAGTCCTGAATTTCTGTGCAAAAGAATGTTCCCAATGATCACATGAAAATGAGATTCTTCATCCTACAGGACCCTATAGCAACAAAAATGCATATACCTTAAAACTGCAAAGAGACGGTGTCTTTAATACATTTTATGTTGTGCTGGGTGAAAGTAGGTCTTTTGATAAATATTTTGATGCAATCAATATAAAAATAATTAAATTTTATAAGTTAAACCAATAATGTAAGAGATGATTGATGACAATTTTAGCTAGTCACAGTGTCATACACTGCGATTTATGCTCTGCAGGAGTTTACTCCCTCCATTTTTAGGCTAAGGAGATGAAAAGTGTAAACTCCACCATGCTGAAACAGGCATCCCTTGTGACTGTGCTAAGGATACACATGTTTTCCTTCAAGATCTCTCAACTGAAACCAAAGAAACAACTGAATACTTTAAAAATTGAAGCTGAATGACAAAAAGGTCAGTTGATTAAATGTGATGGAAGATAAGCAGAGGAAATACATTTAACTGACTCAAGAGTGACCTCTGAGCAAGCACAAAACTTCATTACACTTCCAGGATCACGGAGTCAAGGAAAGAGGTTTATTTGCCCCCAATACCTAGAAAACAAAAACAATAACTAAAGCTATGATGAAAAATGTTAATTCTAAAACAAGGAAGACCTTTCTGATACCCAAAAAAGAAACCAAATCTACAGAAGGGAGCATTTGCTTCAAGAGGTAGATACAAGGTTTAGATAATCAAAGAAATGTTACTTGACCTTAAGCTGATAGTTTATTAAAGTGAAATAAATGAAACCAAACAACTTCAAGAAGAAAGACACGTAAAATCAAAAGACATTTCCATGATTAACTAAGGAATAATTTCATATAATAGAATCTGTGACCAAATGGGCTCAGAAAGCCCTAGCAGGGACACTACTCCAGTGTCCTCCAAGAACCAACCTGGAGTTTTTGTTCAAGAAAGATATGCTTTGCTAAGCCAGAGTTTAAGGAATCAAGAAGGTCTGACCACCTGACAGCTACAAATGCTTGTACAAAGGGTTCTAAGCAAAATGGAGTGTGAACTCTTCATGAATCATGGTGTCAGGTCAAAGTAAGAAAAGACTATGATGTGGTGGGAAAAAAAAAAAAAAATAAGCATCTCAGCTCTGCCCACATGTTAACGATAAACCATTCCCTCCTCGGTTCTGGTAATAGGGAATGTGACTCTGAAGTCAGTTGTATGTACCTCTTTTCTTTGTGGCTATTTGGTTTGAGTTGAATTTCAAGATCTCATATAAACTGGGGATTTGCACAGGCTACCTGTAAATAAAGACCATCCCCTGTGATAAGAATTCAGAAACACATGGAAAGAGAAGATGAAAAAGTAGGTGGAGATCTAGGCTTGCCTTCTGCTGCAAATATTCTAGGTAGGGCAGGAAAACTTTACAGTCTCAGTTTTGTTTTATTTTGTTTTTCTAAAAATGTATGAAGAAATTAGAGGAAAATACTCAAAAAATATGATTTACTATTGTCAAGTAAAAAAAAAAAAATTCTACAATATATGTATCACCGAGTCTTCATCATGAAATGAAGGCCATCAAGAACACTCTGACAGGCAACATTGATCCAGATATCCTAAATAGAAATAGGAATCTCGGATATGAAAATCCATTTTCTAGATTCTTACAGAGCACTTAATTTCAAATGCAATCCTTAGAATACAAGAAAATGTGATTTGAACTAAAACAGCTAATATCAAAAATAACAAACACAATGTGACCTGCAGAGCTCAATGCAAATTTAAAACCTCACTTCTCATTACTGGTTACTGGATTTCATTTATGAATGTGTTGACCTTTTTTTATCCCCTCCCGCCACAGGCTGCCCATCTTGGTTTACTTAGCGATCATCAATTCACTGTGAAAAAAAAACAAAAAATCAGGCTTTTTCCATGGCATTATTTCAAAGTTTAAAAAGAGATTTTGACAGGCCAAACATTCCCTGGAATATGAAAAGTAAATCTTTCTATTTCAGTAAAATAAAATGATAACAAGAAATTTCATCAAAACATTTTAATGCTGATCTTCCCAGTCACTCTGTCTCTCTAGCATACACACAGAAGACTAATACAATGTATTAAAACTAAAAAAGTAAAGTAGTTATATAACCCAAACAAAAAATGCCTTTTAAAAGTATCTCAATTTTCACAAGCCAACCATTGGGGAATAATGTTAGGGAAAGAGTTAGATGTATGACAAGGGATGATATAAAGTGATTGCTGGTAGTGGGCAGCTGAAGCTGTTGGTCCCAGTTTCCTTGGATCTCAATGGTTCCCAGTTTCCTTGGGAAGAAGCTGATGGCTAAAGTCAGGTTCCTTGATTTCTGGAGTAGGAACTAGGAATATGAAAAAAGATCCAAAAATCAGGAGATTTATCCTGAAGGTACAGTATCAAACCATGGTCCCTTTTTTATTCCTTGTATTTTGGAGAGGTAAGAGCATTTCAGACAAGGCAAAAAAGCAGTACCCAGAAACAAATTTTAACAATCACAGACGTGTGCAAGCGGGGAGAGCTTTAGAGGCCATGCTCCCCTATCTGCAGATGAGAAAAGAAGCCCACAGCAATGACTCTGTCTCACCAACACATGATTCTCAAGTGGAGCCTGAGTTATAGAATTACTAATCCAAGACAGGAGATAAGCTGGAATGAGGGAGAGGAAAATACAGTTTAAACAAAAGGAAGTAGAATCCAAAGAAACACAAATGGAGAATAATCTCTACCTGGAATATGAACCTCTTTCATTCTTACCAGACCAAAAGAATAATAGTATCAGAGGAAAGGAAACTTACAAAAAAATAAATGCAAAAGGCAAAAAAATAAATTGAAAAAATAACCACAACCTAACTTAGGGTTGTCTATGTAGTATTTAAACAAGACCTATAAATCAGTATTTAAAAGATGAATATCCAAATGGAAAAAAAGACAAAGGATGGCAACAAGTAATTCATAAAGGAAGAAATGTGAATGAATAATACGGAAGTGAAAAAGTAGAAATGAGTGAATCCAATGGTTGGCATTTACTTTTTCATAATACCAAACATACAGGAAACCAGCACTCTGTTGATATGATAGCATAAATTGTTGTGCTTTTCTCAAGGGCAATTTGTAATCTGCATGAAGTGCTTAAACAATGCTACCACCCATTACCCTGTTATTACACTAGTAGAAATTCTTCAAAGTCAATTTAAGAATATGAATGATTCTTTCATCATTTTAATAGTCCCAAAATAAAGAAAATTTAAGTGACTAATGATAAGGAAATTAAATCATATTTAGAAATGAGCACCTAAAGAAGTTACTTAAAATCACGTGTATGGAAAACATCTGATAATAAAGAATTCTTACCATATATCATTATGTAAAAAAGCTGAAAACAATTTCAGTTTCATAGATACACAAAAGAAAAACTTAAAAGAAGTTGTCTGTAGGAATTATGTAGGAAATATTTGTCTTCTTTTCCTGTTTTTCATAATTGATAGACTATTTTAGAGCAGTTTTACCATTACAGAAACTTTTCTTCCTTTTACTACTTCTTAGGTTCTGTAATATGAACGTTACTTCTATTTAAAAGTGTTCTTAATGTTTAAGCAGAAAACTTGAGTTCCAGAATCTGATTACATTTTGCATAAAAATATGATATAAAAGGGTCAAAATAAGAGATCCATTTTTTTGAGATAAAATAATTATTTATAAATTTCATATTAAGTGAAGAACCACTCAAATAAAATTTTAATTTATTGAAAGCATTCTCATTTATCTCATTCAACAGCAGAAGATCTGAATAGCAACTGGAATGATGGTTTGGTGTGTCAAGACTTATTTTAATGCTACTTTGATAATTTTTTTTCCTTTGTGGTACTGTGGCTCAAACCCAGGGCCTCATCTATGCTAGGCAAGCACTCTACCACTAAGCAACATGCCCTGTCCCACTTTGTTAATTTTTTTCAAAGAATTTAGCTTTTATTTATTTGCTTTTATTGAACCCAGTGCCTCACACATTGCTAAGCAAGCGCTCTACCACTGAGCTACAACCCCAGCCCTACTTTGTTAATTTTTTCTTTTTAAAATTATTTTATTTGTTCTAATTAGTTGTACATGACAGTAAAATGCATTTATACATTTTGATAGACCATACATAGAGTGTAATCTCTCATTTTTCAATTATATATATTGCAGAATCACGTTGGTCATGCAGTCATACATGTATGTGAGGTAATAATGTTAATTTTTAAAAGATTAAATAACACCAAAATTCTCATCTATTCTTTGAAACCTGAAGAGAACAAACATTACACATCCTATCTTAAAAGTTGTAAATGAAGCCAAGTATTCCCCTCCAATTCACACACACAAGAAAGAGGTAAAAAGGTCTAATATCCATTTTTTGTATGAAAACTTGAAAGGTTCTATTATGCTGAAAACAGCTGGTAAGCAACTATATACTGTCTTTTGGAAATCTTCAAGAGAAAAACCATTTCCTTTTCCATATCCATTATAAATCACACTGTCATTTGCTGTATTTGGATGAAGTCCACCTGAATTTCATGAAACATACACAGCTATCTGAAGGGAAGAAAACTTGGAAAATAACAAACTGCAATAAACCTGTGTTTACCAATCTGCAGAGTCAGCTGAAGTTTCCTAAAATGAAAAGCAAAACAAAAATAACAAAAGATATGATCAGAAAGAAAAAAAAAGAAAAACTTATAGAATCAGTGATCATTTTAGGTCTTCTCCTAGATAGTGAGATGATTGAAGAAAGAGAAAAACTCTACAATCAAAAGAAATGAAAATAGAGCAGAATCTATCCAGCTTTTGCAACCATAAAATTTTAACTGGTAACTTTTATAAAATATTATGTATGCTTTCGATAAATAATTATGCATGTTATGTGCTTTTTCCCACCTTCTTTTTCTGTTTAGGTCCTTCTCTACCACCTTGTCTGTCTAATTAGGTAGATTAGAAGTTTTTTTGTTTTTGTTGTTTTTTAACTTATGTGTAAAGCTATGATGATAAAAAAACTGATGAAATTTTAAAAAATTATTCTCTTAACTTCTTAATATATAAGACTTTTTAAAAGGTTGTGATAGAAATTATACAGTCATATAAAAATCATTATTAACTTTGTAGTATATACTTTTATGTATTCTATTAAGTAATATCCATGATGAACATGTATTAAAATTGATATATGGTCTCACAAACACACACCTCTAAGAGAATACTATGCATGGAAACATCATGAAAAATATAACTCTAGCATTATCTAATTGAAAGAAATTATTCCCCATGAAGAAATTATTTTGGTCATCTAATGTGGAAAAAAAGAAATATGAGTTGGGTATCATACTGATCCCAGGTATTAAAGATCAGTAAAGTAGATCAAATATCTGAAGGTACCACCAATATAATATCAGACAGATAACTTTTTTTTTTCTCTTCCCCAGGTACTGGGGATTGAACTAAGTTCCTTGCATATTCTCTATCACTGAGCTACATTTCTATTATTGAGATATGATTTGTATTCCCGGTCATCTGACTCATTTTATTTATTTATTTGTTTATTTTTGACACGACTTGGTTCCTCCTTTGACAGTTCCTTTAGGATAGCTCCTCCCTTTGCTGATTTGCTTCTTTGTTTTTCATCTCTTCCTCATGGAATATTTTGCTGAGAATGTTCTGTAATGCTGGCTTTCTTTTCGTAAATTCTTTTAGCTTTTGTTTATCATGGAAGGATTTTATTTCATCGTCAAATCTGAAGGTAAGTTTTGCTGGGTATAAGATTCTTGGTTGGCATCCATTTTCTTTCAGAGCTTGAAAAATGTTGTTCCAGGCCCTTCTAGCTTTTAGGGTCTGGATTGAAAACCTGCTGATATCCGTATTGGTTTCCCCCCTGAATGTAATTTGATCTTTTCTCTTGTAGCATTTAAAATTCTGTCTTTATTTTGTATGTTAGGTATTTTCATTATAATATGCCTTGGTGTGGGTCTGTTGTAATTTTGCGTATTTGGAGTCCTATAAGCCTCTTGAACTTGATTTTCCATTTCAATCTTCAGATTTGGGAAATTTTCTGATATTATTTCATTGAATAGATTGTTCATTCCTTTGGTTTGTTTCTCTAAGCCTTCCTCAATCCCAATAATTCTCAAATTTGGCCTTTTCATGATATCCCATAGTTCTTGGAGATTCTGTTCATGATTTCTTACCATCTTCTCTGTTTGTTCAACTTTGTTTTCAAGGTTAAATATTTTTTCTTCAATATCTGAGGTTCTGTCTTCAGGTGTTCTATCCTATTGGTTATGCTTTCTATGGAGTTCTTAATTTGGTTTATTGTTTCCTTCATTTCAAGGATTTCTGTTTGGTTTTTTTCAATATCTCTAACTCTTTATTGAAATAATCTTTTGCTTCCTGTATTTGCTCTTTTAACTGTCGATTGGTGCGACCATTCAATGCCTGCATTTGCTCTTTCGTCGTTTGCTTCCCTTATCATGTTAATTATGTACATTCTGAACTCCCTTTCTGACATTTCTTCTGCCATGCTGTCACTGGATTTTATTGATGTAACATCCAGATTTGTTTGAAGCATTTTCTTCCCTTGTTTTCTCATGTCGTTCAAGTATAAGTGGACTGCTGAGATGTTGCAGATTTCCTCTATTGACTTATAATGTCCCTGAAGATTTCTAGTATATCCCCTCTTAGCCTTCAGTAACCTGAAGTCTTGGAGGAAGTTGATAATGCGGTGCTCCCCAAGGAAGCTGCCTCTCTAGGGGTGGTGGCCTTCAGGTGGGGTATATTCCCTGCTAGTGGGCAGAGGTGCCTCCACTTGTTGACCAATGGTCAACCAAAGGGGAACTAGGCTGCGGGCTGAGGCAAGGCCTGTTTGGGCCTGTGTCTCTGGTTTTATCATCCTTGTGGGAAAACCTCACCCAGCTGGGAAGACTCACCCGGTGGGGAGGTCTCGCTGCTCAGTTCCCCTCCTGGATGTTCCCCTTAATCCACAACTACCACCTGGGCAGGGCAGCCTTCCCAGGCAACGTTCCCAGGGGCCCGGACCTACCTCCTGGGCCTGGGAGCCTCACCCTTTGCAGACGAGTCTCCTTAGGCTGCTTCTCCTCAGAGAATCTGCCCACAGTCCTGGAACCTTCACTCCGCCCCTCAGCTTGTCTCTGTGCAGCTCTTTCACCGAAAGCCGCCTAGGTCCCCGGACCGTGCTTTGCACCTAATCACCTGGCTATGTGGCCCCTCCTCTGAACACACCTGGAGCCTCGTACAAATGTCGCGAGCCCCAGCGACCCGCTGCATGCCTCTTCCTCCACGCAGCCACCCGGTGTTCTGTGTGGTCCCTTGGAGACCAAGCAACTCACTGCGCACCTCCTCCTCAGGGCAGTCCCTCCCTCCGTGTTGTTCAGGAGGTTGCTCTGAGTCCAAACAGCTTGCCACGCAGCTCTTCCTCTGGGCAGCCGAGGGTTGCTCTGAAACCAAGCGTTGTGCTGAGTGGCCTCCTCTACAAAGCTCCCAGTTTTCCATGTTCACTGCTCCAGCAGGGGGAGGTGTATCTTGCCGCCTGGGCTGGGCAGTCTTCCTCTGCAATGTTCCCAGGGGCCCGGACCTACCTCCTGGACCTGGGAGCCTCACCCTTCGCAGACAAGTCTCCTTAGGCTGCATCTTCTCAGAGAAGCTGCCCGAAGTCCTGGAACCTTCGCTCCACCCCTCAGCTTGTCTCTGCAGCTCTTCCACCGAGAAGCCACCTAGGTCCTGGGACCCTCCTCTGCACCTAATCACCTGGCTATACGGCCCCTCCTCTGGGCAGCCGCCGAAGCCCGGCGGGTTGCTCTGAAACCAAGCGTTGTGCTGAGCGGCCTCCTCTCTGATGCTCCCAGTTGTCCGTGTTCACTGTTCCAGCTGGGGGAGGGGTGTCTCGTTGGGAAGCTCTATTTCACAAAGTTCCCTGCGTTCCGGGACTACCGCCCCATCCGGGACGCCTCCCCAATGGGAGAGACTGACCCGGCGGCTTTGAGTTGGTCCCAAGTCTCTCAATATCTCCTCTTTTGAATCCTGAGTCCTGGAGCAACATGAAATGCAGCCACCCTCTAGTCCGCCATCTTGAAAACCCCCGAGCTACATTTCTAGACCCAGTTAACTCTCAAGGGTCTACAGAATACAAAGACCTACAATCAAGATGCAAAAAGGCATCTCATAAAATCACTCAAAATACATTGGTGAAAGAGAGAGGAAGTCTTCTGTACTTCAGATTCCATCTGTCCTCGTTTTGCTTTTTGAACCATGTACAACAGAAGCCCAATCTGTGACAAGGCTAAATAGCTCAAGTTTCTTCCAGTAACCTACATATTTCATGCTACACACCTGATCACCTTGTACTTGTCTCTAATCAATCACTTGATAACACCCAGATGAGGACATGATCAGCAGGTATAATACAATGGGGATACTCTCATCATTAGAGTTACAATATTGTATTAGCACAGTTTTCCTATGCCTTTTATTATACTATGTGCTTACTACAAAAAAAACACTTATTTTAGAAAAATGTTAGATTTATTAAAAAAATTAGAGACAGTACAGAATTTCCATTTCCTGAATACCATCATCTTACAGTGCCATGATGCATTTACCAAAACCCTGAATGAGATAACTATTATGTTAAAATATTCATATCTATGTATACAAATTACTTTCATTTCCTTTATCTGGAATACAGACTTTTTGGCTTTTGTTTTACCACATGATGCAAGTATAGGACCTTACATCTCATCTTAAGATTCAGGACAAGATTTCATCAAGCAAGACTCAGACTTGAATCTTAAGATGAAATGGAAGGCCCTACATTTGTTAAGATATTCTGGGTCAAGTTCTACTGAGTGTATCACTTTTGCCACAGATGTGTGTCACACGCACACTTGGTAAGCCAGACTTTCATCTTAAGACCAAGACTTAGGCTAACCGATGTTTCTCTGGAGGGGCATTAGGTAACCTCCAATGCATATCATTCATGATTTACAAACAGCACTGAGCATCTGTACAACCAATTACTTTATTTTTCCACATAAAAATATTCCCTGCCTCAAGAAAGGTCAGACCATTTTTGGTCCATATTTTCCTTTTTAAAACTAGTCTAATACATGTTTGCAGGTTAACATGTTTCTACAGTTGAAACAGGCTAGAGTGTTTGCACAAAGGAAGAAGCCTATTCCCCTAATGACTCTGAAATGCTTAAGACAAAAGAGAACTCTTTAAATTTAACATCTATTGGCAACTCACTGAAGCAGTTAATGACCATGTGTGAAAACTGGTGCTCATAGGAAATCCATAGAGAATTCCCAATGAGTCACAAGCTAAACCAGAAGAAATAGCAAGACTGTATTGGTAGTATTATTCCTTTAAGAAGAAAATAGAGTTTCAATTTATCCTCTTGAAATTAGTTACTGGCCTTAATTATTATAACGCTTAGGGGACAAAATGGTATAAGATAGCAATTTACTATTGAAATCCTGATTAAAAAGGATAATTTAAACATGTGGACCTAAAGATAGCTATACTCAGCAATATCAATCACTGCCAGAAGACTTTTCTAAACAGTCTACTTTTCAAAAGATGTGAATAATTTCCAATTCTGTTTATCTCTCAAAACCAGGCTATGGAATTAGAGTTTTTAAATTGCAAAATAGAATTGACAATGCTTTCAAGAAGATTGCAAACTCACAGACTTCCTGTCATACCATGGAATTTCTTAAAATGGGAAAGTCATGGGAAAAAATTAAAAAGTTTAAAAAGCAACAAAGTACCCAAAACAAAGTAACTTAAATTTACCTCATAGTAACTCCGAACTGCATTGCAAAATGCTTCATCAGCTACAATTTGGGTTTCCCCATTGAGGAAGGCCTGGAACCGTTCTTTTAGTAACTGCAGTTGTTGTTTGTTAAGCTACAAGAAAAAAAGGATACAAATTGATATATGAACCAATGTATGACACATAAGATGATTATTAAAAGTTAAGGTACATATTAATTTTGGCACCTGGAATTCGCTTTAGGGCAAAACAAACAAATAAATAAAACAAAAATATCTTATTACTTGTACCTATGGCTCAAGTTTAAAATGTTTTCAAGCCACATCCCCACACGCTGTAGATTCCTGATATGGAACTGGGATCCAAATTTCTACCCAAGACAGAATGCCTGCAATTAGTATCCCAGTCTTTTGCAGAGACAGAGAAAATCTAAACTTTGGGTGGGAAATTAACTACTGTACAAAATTGCCAGCTGCCCTAAACAAAGAAAACAGAGGAGGCAAGAATTTTTGGAAATAAGTGGACAATACCCTGGAGAAGAGGTTGTAAGAAGGAAGCCTATAAAGGTTAAGAGATCCTGACAGAATCTTCTGGAAAGAACTACTGAGCACCAAAAGTTTGGATTCCATGAACAAACATACCTCAGTGCCTGAGATAAATGGAGCAATGAGAAGGAGACAAATCCAAAGGAAAACAGAGACAACAGGTGAGCAGTGAGTGCATCTTCTAGTAGGGTCAGGGAGGAGATGTGAACCAGGAAGGGGAATGTAAATTTGTAAACAGATTGCCTCACCCTGGGTCTAGCTCCCATAGTTACTACTGAGGGTGGTGGGTTAGAAATGGGGTTAGGGTCAACTACTTGATTTATAAAATTTATGAAAAATGAAATCAAGAAACCTCTTATTAAAAAAATTATTAACAACTTAAAGATAGCTGGGACACAGCATCAAACCAAGAAGGTGACCTTCTCAGCACTGATCTCCATGCAGCTACACAGGCTCCCGCACAAGGCTCATCCGATGGGGACAAACACTTCGGGAGGAGTGTCTGGTGCCATGCAGCACATTGTGCTGGTGCGTAACTATTTCATTTTGGAAACAATACATCTTGAAATACATAACAAACAGCGAAGGAGGGATCCTTTCATTTCATTCCATCCTGATGAGGCTTTATTAAAGAACTCAGCCCAGTTCTGGAATCTACAGAGATATGAAGCATTTGAAAACATGCTGAGGATAAAATGATTAAAGGATTAGAAAAGCTAAACAAAACTGGTATGACTTGGCTTCAAAAAAAGAAAGCTGATGTGAAATAAGTTTAAATTTGTTCAAAAAGGTTTATTAAAATGCCATTCCAATATAAAGGAGAAAAGCTCTTTCAAAACACGGGTTTTATTTCAGAGACTAACAAACGAGATAGTTTGTAAAGAAATGGTTGCTGGTAGTAACATACTGATAAAAAAGTGTCCCATTTTACCCAGGTGTAAGGAAAAAAAAAAAATAAAAGAAAGAAAGAAAAAAAAAAAGAAAGAAAAAAGAAAACCTGAGTAGTGAAGAGAGAAGACCATTCCATTTCTTTACTAAGGTTATTTTTTCAGGGAAGTTAAACCAAGCTGAAATGCAGGAACATCACCATTATGTTACAATCTCCATTTCTACAATAAGAAGAAAAGGAAAGCAGGGACATTTTGTACGTGTGCTTACTAGCAAGGAAAACTAAGTCCATGACTTTTAAGCATAGTTCACATAAGGGACCAGATGGACTAGCACAGTAACTACCGAGAATAAGGCTGCCAAGAGCATTTCGTTTTCAAGCCCTGGGAATTACTGAAAAGGGCTTCACCTGCCAAGTCAAGTGTCCAGGTAAAATAATGGAAAGGGAAATGTATGTGAAAATGGCAAAGAACAAGAGAGGACCTTTACAGTCAGGTGTCCCAACTCCCCCATTTAATCAATATTCCTGAAAAACCAGAACCTATATCTTTTCCCCTTCGATTTTCTTCTATCAAAGGCATTTTGGTCATTAAATTCCCCTCTAAAATATTGTCTTTGAAATTTCTAGTTTATCAGTGTTTAGGTTCAGCTGTTTTAACAGTGTTACATTTTGGTAATTATGGTGTGGAAAATTCGTAAATATGTATTGAAAAAAAGGGGAATTGAACAAATCACCTTCTTGAAAAGTCTCACAAAATTGGTATAGTTCACAAACACGTCAGAGGTACCTGGCTAAATACCAGGCTTATGTTTTTATAAATAACTACACTACAGTTACACTTAACACATAAAAATGGCATTAAATATTACACTAATATGAACAGTCAACAAATGGCTACTTTATTAGAATATAGAAGGGATCTGTATTTCACATAGGCAAGATAGGGAGAGAAAAGGGAAATTAAATTCAAAATATAGTACTGAGGATAGAAGTCAGAAAGCCGAGTTTCCTAAAAGTTATTTGCATTGTCAAAACAAACTATATAATACACCAAAAGACAGAGACCAGTGGAGGAGAGTCAAGAAATAGACCCAAAGACAATAAAAAATGTTCTATAAAATGCCTATAGAGCATCTCAAAATAGTAAATGATGATCTGTCCAAAGAACGGTATTAGGATGACCAGGTAGTTGTCCAGAAGGAAAAAATAAATTGCACCATAACTCAGTGTTATGGATTAAATTGATTAAAACTTAACTTACAAAGATAGAATAAAGGAACTAGAAGAAAACATGGGAGATTTCCTTTAGTATGAGAAATATCTTTCTACTTATGACTCAGACTCTGTAAGTCCATGATAAGGAAAGAAAGCTACAAATAGTATTTCTCATGAATACAGATATAAAAATCCTCAATAAGAATATTAGAAAACTGAATCCAAGAGTGTATAAAATTAACTATATATCATAATCATTTATGATTTATCCTAAGTATGCAAGGGTGGTTCAACATTCAAAAATTCATTAACGTGTTAACAAGGAGGAAAAAAAAATCACAGAATCACATCAATAGATATTAAAAAAAAAGCATTTGGCAAAGTCCAACATTGATTTCTGATAAATCTCTCAAACTAGGAAGAAAAAGTAACTTCCTCAACTTGATGGAGAACACCATATGTAATAGAAACAAGAAGCTTTCCCACTCAAATCAGGAACAAGGCATGGATATCCCCTCTTAAAACTGCTTTTCAATAAAATAATGGATTTCCTCACCAAAGCAATAAGATCAGAAAAGTAAATGAAATGTGTACAGGTTGGGAAAGAGGAAATAAAGCTTTCTTTACAGATGACATGAATATCGTTGTAGAAAGACCAAAAATATCCACAAAAAAAGGTCCTGGAACTAATAAGCAATTATACAAAGATACCAAGTTAATATAAAACGTTAAATGCTTTCCTATGCAACAGCAATGAACAAGTGGGATTTTAAATTAACTATTCGAAAAAATTTCCATTAACACCCCTGAATATAAAATACCTGAGTATAAATCTAACAAAATATGTACAAGATCTATATGAGGAAAATACAAAACTGATTAAAAAAAATCAAAGAGCTAATTAAATGGAGAGAGGCTTCATGTTTACACACAGGCAAACTCGATATTGTCAAGATGTCAATTCTCCCAAATTTGACTACAGACTTAATGCAATCTAAATAAAAATCCAGCGAATTATTTTCTGGATATTAAAAAACTGATTCTAAATTTAATATAGAAAGGCAAAAGAATAAGTAGTATTGAAGTACTGTAGTACTGAAGAAAAAGAACTTGGAGACTGACACTATCCTACTTCAATATTTAAGGCTACACTGACCAAGACAGTGAGGGATGGGTGAAAGAATAAGCAAACATATCAATGAGACAGAATAGAGAGTCCAGAAATATATCCACATAAATATAATCAACTGATCCATCACAAAAGATAAAAGACAACAAACAACAAATGGAGAGAAGAGTCTTTTCAACAAACAAGTAGACATTCTCATGCAAAAACAAAGAGATAATTTAGACAGACATCCTATGTCCCCCACAGAAATGAACTCAAAATGGATCACAAACCTAAATGCAAAATGCAAAACTATTAAAATCATAGACGATAGCACAGGAGAAAATCTAGGTAGCTTCTGATTTTGTGATGACTTTCTAGATACAACACCAAGGGAAGATCCATGAAAAAAATAATTGCTCTGTTAGACTTTTCACTATAATTAAAATTTTCTGCTCTATGAAAGGCACTGTCAAGAGAATGAGAAGACAAGCAACAGACTGGGAGAAAGTATTTTTAAAAGATGTATCTGAAGCCGGGTGCGGTGGCACATGCCTATAATCCCAATGACTCAAAAGGCTGAAGAAGGAGAATATCAAGTTCGAGGTCAGCCTCAGCAGTTAGTGAGACTGACTCAAAGTAAAAAATAAAAAGGACTGGGGATGTAGCTCAATGGCAAAGTACCCCTGGGTTCAATCACCAGTACCAAAAATAAAAAGAAATAAAATAAATAAGATGAATCTAAAAAAAAAAAAAATTCAAGCTATATAAAGAATGGTGTAACTCAACAAAAAGAAAATGAAAAACCAGATTTAAAAATGGTCCAGTCCTAATCACATGCCTCAACAAAGATGATATAGAGATGGCAAACAAGTGTATGAGAACATGCTCTGCATCATAAGTCGTGTGGGAAATGCAAAGTAAAACAATGAGATACCATTGCATACCTATTAGAATGTACAAAATCCAAAACACTGAAAACAGCTAATGCTGGCAGGGATATGGAGGAACAAGATCCCCTTCACTGCCAGTGGGAAGGCAAAATGGCAAAGCTACTTTATGAAATAATTTACCATATGATCCAGAAATTGCACTCCTTGGTATATACCCAAAAGAACTTCAAACTTTTGTCCACACAAATATGAACATTTACAAAAGTTTTATGAAGCCTTTCAGCAGATGAGTGAATAAACAAAGTATGGTACAACCAGACAATGGAATATTATCCAGCACTAAAAAGAAATGAGCTACAAAGTCACGGAAAGACATGAAGGAAAGTTAAAATGCCTATTACTAAATGGGAGAAGTCAATCAGAAAAGACTGTCTATGGCAAAATAGTGGAGACAGAAAGCTCCGTGCTTTCCTGGAGTTAGGAAGGAAGGGAGAGATGAACTGGCAGAGCAAAGAGGATTCTTAGAGTACTGAAACTATTCTAGTGACATGATAATGATGGATACATGTCATTAGAAATTTTTCCAAACCTACAGAATATACAATATCAAGAGTGAACCCTAATATAAGCTATGATAATGATGTATCAATGTATCATCTGGAGTTTTTTTCATTGTTATTTACTTATTTATTTACTGTTGGGAATTGAACAGTTCACCCTTTAGCTACGTTCCCTATCATCTGTTTTAACAAATGTGCCACTCTGGTGGGGGATGTTATGCAAGTGTGAGAGTAAGAAATACATGCACAATCTACCTTACACACTAGGTCAATGTCATTGAGAACCCCAAAATTCTCTAAAATAAACTTTATTAAAAACTCCAAAAGTCATTAATTTAATTACATGAAGAATACTTCAAAATGGTCTTTGACAGTCAAAAGTGGAAACAAACTAACATTTATAAACAGGAAAAAAATTATATTTATATATTTACAAATTGGAAACTAATATTTATAAATAGGAAACAAATAATGCTATCTACAAACAATACATTATTACTTGCATAAAAGGATGTAAGAGCTCTCTATGTACTTATGAAAATATTTTCAAGATATCTTGGGGAACAAAGCAATGTAAAGAACAATAAATAAAATAATGTAGCACTCACATAAATAGGCACAATGAGAACACTTGTGTGAATTTTCATCCATATGCAGTCAGAAACTATGGAAGGAAGTCTTCAGAAAATGAATAGTTCAAAAATAAGGGTAAAATATTTTTCAACCTACACTGGTTTATTTATTTTGGGTTTTAAATCTCAATCTTCTCAAATTTTTATTTAGATTTAGAATAAGCTATAATAGAAGATTGCCTATCTTTAAACTCAAAGCAATCCTATCACAAATAGTTTAAATTTTAAAACTATATAAATTTGAATCAGCTGGGCATGGTGGCACACACCTGTATTCCCAGTGCTTGGAGGCTGACACAAGAGGGTCCCAAGTTCAAAGTCAGCCTCAGCAACTTAGTGAGGCCCTAAGCAACTTAGCAAGACACTGTCCCAAAATAAAATATGAAAAGGGCTGGGGTTGTGGCTCAGTGGTTTAGTGCCCTTGGGTTCAATCCCTGGTTCAAATAATAATAATAACAACAATAATAAAAATATAATTATTATATATAAATATAATATTAAAATATTATAACAATATAATTATAATAATAAAATTATTACTATTATTATTTAAGTCTATCCTGCATGGAGAGTAGACAACAGACTGGTTGACTTTTCAATTTTCCTTTCAGGTAGGAGACTTGAACTTTTCTGTATTCCTTAACATGAGAATTTCAAAGAAATTTAGACAAAGAGAATCATTAAAAAGAACCATAGTAATCACTCTGTTCAACATCCTAATCAATATATACTAATCTTTATAAAATCTATACCAACTGATCTCTCAGATTCGATTTAAGCCTTCCCCTCACACACACAACAGACGGCACCTGTTGAGTCAACTTTAGGCAGTTATAAAAAAATTGAAGTTGGCTTCCCCAGGTTTCATAGTACTAACTACCCACCCCTAGCTCTGTACTAAGATAAAACAACCTAGATGTCACTCTTTTTCTTCAGCATAGCTGTTCAAGGATCTGAACTTGAGTACTGGCTAATTTATGGGTCTTCCCTTTTCTAGAATAAATTCTCCTAGTTCCCCCCAGATATCCTGGGTCCTAAGGATATACTCTGGGATGTCCACAAAATAAGCATGTGAAATAAAATGAAGTACATGAAAGCACTTTGAAAGCTCTAACACTAAGGAAATGAAACTCATTATGATGCCAGTGTCCTCTTTAAAGGTACTGGTAGAGTGATCACAATTCCCCTAGGATAGTGCAGCCAACACAGAAATAAGGGGGAGGATGACTTCCCACACTGTAAGCACTCTATTAATTCAAACTAAAAACCAATTAATTCTTCTTGGCAGTCACATCAACTGACTCACATGGTGCTTATAATCAACAAAAACTTCTAAAACATTCTTACATGTTCTTCATTAAGCCATACTTCATCTTGCTATATTTATTTGGTTCAGTGTTCCAGTTGATGATTTTTCGTTTGTGTTAGAATTCTGATTCTTTCACCCCATGCCTGCAGAGCTCTGCTAGCTTTGTTATATCCACTAATAAAATATTATCCAAATCATTATAAAAAAATACCCACTAGTTGAGGAATAATTCAGGAATCCTGGGCTCTGCCATCGTGTGCACTGCTTCAGTTGGATACACTCTTAGGGGGAGTTCATTTTGTTCTTATTCACCCTAAGTTTTTAATTTAGCTCATATGTTTTTCTTCAGATTACTATATTTAACAAGGAATATTTTTCAAATATAAAGAAATAAATTGACCAGCAGAAATTTTGTAACAATTTTAAAAGAAACTTTTCTATAAAACTGAACTGTACAATTTAACTGGAACATCAATACCCTGGCAAATATCTAAATACAATCAAGAGATCAGCCTTAAAACAAGAATTCTTCAAGCACTGACTTAGCTAAATTTTAGAAATCCAGAATGGTTGTGATAACTCATCCATAACTGCCGCAGGAAAAACACTTATCAGAATTCAGAGGCGTTTTATATTTCTTCGATTTTTTTTCCATGTTCAAATTACGTTCTAGTTTTGCATTCTAAATTGTGGATCAACTGAAGTAGGCCAGGACTTGTACTCCAGCAGGAGACCAGCCAGTTTGCTGCTTGGGAACCCAGCAATCAGTGCTACATGGAGCCTGCTCCGTCTGCATGCCCATCAGAGGCTACACACTCCACATACGGGCTGCCCAGCATCCTGGTGAGCAAATATGGTCACCGTGAGATTCAAAGCAGCAGGTGACTCATGGAAGGCATATGTCCGGGAATGGAACCTGGGTATGCATTTTCCTCAGACACATCAAATAGAGGTAGAAAGAGATTTTTCAAAGAGGTAAGACACTTGAGGCACAGATACTCACTCGTTCAAATGCACAAAGCCATAGCTGCAGGGCTGCTAATTAGATTCAGCAGAAGACGACAAAAGGGTAGGTGCCATTTTCTTTTCCCTTCCTATCAACACTCTGTCAAAACATCTACATCAAACTATTGGAGTAAAATCATCATTGCCTTCCATGTTTCTGAATTGATGGAGTTCCCCAAACAGCACAACAGAACTGTAAGAGAGGGGCTCCAGGCACTTCTCCTCCATGACAAGCCCTGTGGGTAGCGCTGGTATTAGTCATGTCCTATCCAAATAACCTTTCACACTCTCTTCCTTAAGCACAGACACAGGGTATGCCTCCCTAATCTGAAAAATCTCAAACTCCAAATCCTTCAGATTTGGAAGGATTTGGGTTTCAGATTGGGGATGCTCAACCTATAGTCTATGCAAATAGTCCAAAATCTCATTCCTCCCTCAAATCTGACATCTGAAACATTTCTGATCCCAAGCACTTCAGATCAGGGATACTCTACCTGAGTGAATATTCCCACCTACGGCTGTAAGTACCAGGCTCCTTTGTCCATATAATCAAGTGGATAAGTTATGCCCAGTGAGATGAGAGGAAATGTACACATGGTCTCCCAGAAATCTTAAGAGGTGGGTGAGGCACACTTTTTGTGTCCTCCTCTTTTCTCTTTTCCCACCAGCTGGAATGTGATATGCCAACTGGAGCTGTACCTTGACCATCAAGATGGTGGGGTAGCAAGACAAAAACAGCCAGAGACCACATGATGTGGAGCAGCACAGTCACCCTAGAACGCCTACCTCCTAATTTTCCATTATGTGAGCAATAACCTCCACAGGTACAGACTACTTTTATTTGGGCTTTACTGGTTATACATAGCAACTAGTAATATGGTACTAAATCCTAACCCACCAAAAACTCAGTGAGGTACCCAAACAGAGGGAAAATGCCATAGTACATGCTGGTGAAGTTTATCTTAATTTATTCTAAAATAAAATATTCTTCCCATATGTTTTTTTTTTTTCATCTGAAAAGCTCCTTATTTAATAAACCTGCCCCAACAAGCAGTGAGCACCTGAGTCTAAGTGCCTGCGGTAGACAGAAAATAACATTATTTTGGCAGACTGAATTCTATTATCCCACAATATTGAGAGGAAGATTAAAAATCCCCAAATGTGCAATACTGCTTTAACATATTTTATAATAAAATATATGCTAAGCAAAGAGTACATAACAGCAAAATCCCATTGCATGGTGGACAAGTGAGCCCCAGGCTAGGCTCACTCAGCTGCCAAGTAAACCATTTCCATCCACATTCTTATTGTCCTCTCAGTTGAATTTGAACCTCAGCAAAACTGCATCCATTATGGTCTTGTAGGGAGTGAGTGAATTCTAAATTGTGAATGTTAAATCCATGAATACTCTATTTCCCTACCATGTTTTACTGAGCACATTCCATACATCTCATTTTTCTTCTTCTCTTTATTGAATTATAACCAGTAAAACTTGTACATGTTTGAAGTAACAGTGTGATGTTTTCACACACACACACAAAAAAAATGATTATTACCAGAATTAAGATAGTAAACATATCTATCAACTCACAGTTATGGTGTGTGTTGAGAACACTTAATATCTACTTAACAAATTTCAAGTGTAAAAAATATCATTATTAATTATAGTTACCATGCTGTGCATCTGATCTCTAGAACTTTTTCAATTCGTGTAACTGAAATTTGGCCCTTTTTTTTTTTTTTTTGATACCAGAAATTGAACCCAGAGTGGCTAACCACTGAACAACACATGCTACATCCCCAGTTCTTTTTATTTTGAGACAGGGTATCACTAAGTTGCTTAGGGCCTTACTAAGTTGCTGAGGTTGGCCTCATACTTGTGACCCTCTTGCCTCAACCTCCCAAGCAGCTGGGATTACAGATGTATGCCACAGCACCCGGCCTTAAACTTTGGTATTTTTGAACAATACGTTGCATTAATGTTTCTAAAACTCTTGCAGAGCATTGTTACAAATAATGAAATTAAGCTGAAAAGTTAAAGCATCTTGCCTCATCTGGCAGGAAAAGGTTCTGAACCAGTATCCTAAACCTTACATTCCTTCCAACTACCATATTATTCTCTTTTTAGCTCACAGTCACTGACTTTTTCTGGAAAGTGGTGTCTAATCCCATCTGATGTATCATATAGGGCAATGTGCATTTATTTAATATTTAAGGACTCCCTCCATTGCTTTAGGATAAGAACTTGGTTTTAGCTTGCTGCTTTAGACCTGCACCAGAACAATGCCTAGCACAGAGAACGTTCTCAGTGTGGTGAATGAAGGAATAAATGCCAGTTGGCTACTATGAAACTAGTCCTATATTCCATTAGAATGGCCACATCCTCCATTCTTACACTGACCACCCCCACAGAAAAGTCAGTGTATATTGTGCAATTACAAGAACTCTAGATAACCTTAATCTCAACAATGGATCAAAAAGCAACCTATCAAATATAGCTTATTTCATTAATTATTAAAACTATTACTAATGGGCAGTGGAGTCATTAAGGGGTCTCTATGGTTAGTCCACTTCTGTTTGTATCGAGGAGTCCCACAAATTTTATATGATCTTAAGTGAGTCCCATAACCTCAATGTCTCAACTCTTTCTACACAATATGACAGCAATAATGCACATCTAACAGGATATTGTATGAAATGAGATGCTAGAATAAAAGTATATTAACACATATGGAATGCTTTATAACCACTAATATTTTAGAAATGCATGGTCATTTTACTTCAGCAATTGTAAAACCAAATAAAAATGAATCTTAAAATGAATGCTAAACAACAATTAACAGTGGACGGGTCCCTGACGATGCTGTCCAACACAGGAGTCATGAGCTACACCTGGCCATTCAGCATTTTAAATGTGTCTAGTACTAGTACAAGTTGATGTTTTCTAAGCTTTAAATACATTTGCAGTTAAAATACTCAGTACAACAAAAATAACATAAAATATACTGCTAATATCTCTATATCAACTATACTTTGAGAAACATTTTCATGTATGGGCAAAATAAATTATTTAAAATTTTTTCATGTTTCTTTTGCATCTTAATATGACTCCTAGATATTTTTAAATTAGTATTATATGATATTTCCATTGGTCAGCACTAGTATTGATAAATGCATATGATGTTCATATGGCACTGAAGACATAGATGAGTGGACCATGCTGCACCATGCAAAACAGGTAAGGCCTCATTCACAGAGGCAAGCTTTGCCATACATAAGCTTGGGGCAAAGTGACGTGGTGTGACAAACTGAATGGAAAATGAACAAGGGCCAAAATTCAATGCCTCAGTGCAGTCAACCTTCCATATCTGAACCCACAATCAACCAACTGCAGACAAAATATTCAGGAAAAAAAAACCCTGCTGTACTGAACACAGACTTTTCATGTCATTATTCTCTAAATAACACAGTACAACTATTTCCATAGCATTTACATTACATTTGTTATTATAAGAAAACTAGATGATTTAAAGTACACATAAGATAGTAAGCATAGATTATATGCAAACTCTAAGCCATTTTATATAAAAGACTTGGAGCACTGGTGGGTTTTGGTACCCATGTGGGTATCCTAGAGCCAATACCAGTAATAAAAGACAACCATATTTTTTACTGATTCACTACTAAAGAGTAAAGTAGGTATTATTACTCACCATCCTTTCCCCAAATGTTAGGGACTAGAAAACAGATTCAGAGATTACGAAACAAAACCAATTTGATCATACAACTGAGACTCTTACCTAGGCCTCTGCAATCCAAGTTCATAGTTATTAGTCTGTCACTACATTCCCCTGACCCTACTGGCTGTTTTTATCCAACCCGATGTTTTCAGTCAACTGCATCTTAGAAAAGATAATCTAGTTAAGTGCTGAAGAGTTACTCAACAGGACTCTCCTATTCCCTGAATACAGTGGTAAGTAGAAAAAGAGAGAAAACTGGCAAGGCTCATTGGTCACTATCTTCCAAACATCTGCTTTCAGACCCTTCTTGTTCACTGACAGCATCCATTTCACTCACCACTCTGAGAGGGAAAAGGACCAAGAAAATAACCATCAATGATCCACAACAGTAATATAAGCTCATTGAAAATAAATACAAACCTATTATCATAAATGGCAGCCTGAGCAATTTCTCCTGCAATGAGCAATTCAGAGATGACTGTGAAGGTAGAAAGTTCAAAAAGAAACAGAAGCCTCCTGAGTTATTCTAAGAAGTGCTTACTGCAATCAAGTCACATCCATTCCCCACACAGCCACTCATTAAGGTCTGATGAAATCAATGAGGTTACATAAACAAGCTTTCTTGGAGGTTTACTATAGAAGAAAGCAGGAAATGGGAAGACCAGCACACTCTGGACCAAGTAACTGAGCTGCAAAATCAGAACTGGGTCTGTCATGAGTCATCAAAGTTTCAAGTCAATGCTTTCCCACAAGAAATTCAAGTGGTTTATGTCTAGGTATACAATGAGAGGACTAACTTTTTACAACAGTATGATTTCCTCTTTACCACCCTTAATATAACTTAACAACCAGTAATAACAATTTTTGACCATTCATTACATACTCAGCACATATCTAAGTGCTTTACATGGATTATTCCAATGTCCACGGCTACCAGTGAGGTGGAGTTTCATTTTCAAAATGAGAAAGATAACTTCACAAAATCTGGGAGCAGGACTGGGTGCCAAGGCTTACCCAATGGCTACCCTTAGAGCTTCTTCTTGAACTCATATCACATTCTCCATATCCAGGTCAATACATAGACTCCCCGAGTTCAGCAAGTCAATCTCATGATAAAGTCAGGATGAAGAAGTGAGTAAATGCTTCTTTTTCCCCCATTAGCTTTTAAAACACCATCCTTTCATGCTGGTTCATGTCTTTATGCCTTTATATACACTGTCCCCTCTGCCTGGAATCCCTTTATGTTCTTTCAAGTCTAGCTCAAATAAACCTGCAAGCAATCTCCTTTCTCCTGATGCCCCCAAGATTAAACCATCTTATCCTTTGTGCCACTTCTGTACCTTGTACATAATCTACCATTTGCTTATGGGGCTTTCTCCTGATGAGGGTACAGATTCCTTAAACACGGATGCCAGTCATATTTACACTCCCACACTAAGTACGATGTTTGCTATTATAAATTCCTCTATAGTAGAAGAAATTCCACCATTCACGATTACTTTCCTGGGTAGTATCTTGTCACGATCATTGAGCAGAGACTCTTTCAGTGTATTAGCGAGTGGGGAGGAGGGAGCAGACACAGTCTTAGAAAAGAATTCCAAGATAGCTTGTGTGTTGTCCAAATAATATGTTCATGACCAGACTCAGTGAGGTCTAAGGAGACAGCAAAGAATTTCTTTATTGAGCTGTAGCATGAGTAGCTCTGTTTTGCAGATGATGTTGTTCTCAGGCAGGAAGAACTTTGTGCCTCAGTACCATCTGGTATTTCATGGCAAACTTCCCTATGCTGAAGCCATATTTGCAAGAAACAGTGATTTTATGTTCATCACAAAGTATTCAGAAAGACTCAGCAACAGACAAATGCATGCCCATCCAAAAGCTTAAACATGCTGACCAGCTCCATGCCACACAATGGCCTTTTCCAGTAGGCAATACATGTTTTGACAGAATGACTGTAAGGAGAAAAAAAAATGTGCCACAAATAGGCTCTCCTCGGAAATGTTTGAAGTTCTTGCTTTCTTTCTAAACTAGATATGTCACAGATGAGAAATAGCTGTCTGCAAAGGGAGAGAGGGAAGCAGAAGGTAAGAGGATTTTAGCTCATCATCTCTGTTGACCAACCTTCTAACACAAGCAGTATTAGAATATCAATAAGGTGCATTTATTTATTTATCATGCTTTTGACTGGATGTAACAGAAACTCCAACCCAAAACACCTCCTAAACCAATTACAGGGGGAAGAGTTTACTATCACATATCTCAAGAAGCCCCAAAGGAAAAGGGTTCCGGAGTCAGTTAATTCACTTGCTCAGTGAAGTCCCCAAGGAGCCAGGTTTTTCTGTCTATATCATCTCTGAGCTGGCTTTTTTCCACAAATGTACCACCTCTGAAAAATCCACACTGACTTTGTGCAAGCATCCTTGCACAACTACCACCAAGGATTGAAGACAATCCTTTTCCTGTTGAAAGAGGGAGGGAGAGAGAGAAGGAGAGAGGGAGAGAGGCAGAGATGGAGGGATGGAGAGAGAGAGGGAGAAAGGGAGGGAGAGAGAGGGAGAGAGGAGGGAGGGGGAGAAAGATGGAGAGAGAGAGAGAGAGAAAGAGAGAGAGAGAGAGAGAGAGAGATGAGAACTTTCCCAGAATCGGCACATTCACTATCAGACTTGTGCTCACACATCATGGACCAGAACTCATTCACATGTTCATTCCTAAAGAAATGAATGGGGTAAGAGAAATGGAATCCCAGGATTCCCATGACCAAGCAACTGACCTGGGAACTTGAGAGGAATCCAGCTACCTCTGATAGAAGGGGCCTGACATCTGAACAAAACCAATGGTGTGCTAAGGAGGCAGAGAAGGTAGGCAACAGCTTCCAAGCTGGCAGTTAGCACTGCTGCTATGTCCTGGCCTTTCCTGCAAGAAGGCTGAACTTGTAAACTGCATACCAAGACCAAGAGCTTCAAATGCCCAACCAGATGTTTCCCTAATGAATAATGAAACTCTGGTTGATACCTAAAACAGAAATCTTCCTGCAACAACTTTATTCATTTCAAATAAATTAAATCATATTTTCTTATTTTTGCATTTATATCCATGTATATAAAGACAAAATGCAAGGATCACGTTATTCCCTTAAAACAAAAACCATTTCATATTTATTTCCTCCTTTGGCCTTATAAGATCTAGCTGGCAAACATACTATGCTATCTCCAAGACTTCACTGCAAACACATTTATATTAGGAACCTCAAGGATTTGTGAAGATTTAAAAAGATTAAAGCCCTTTTTGAGATTAACATTAAAAGAACACCTAGATCAGGTTGACATAAATATTTGCATTCAATTTTCTGATTCTAAAAGCAGTTCTGAGTTCATGCATGGGATGCTAGTGATAAGAAAGAGCAAATTCTTAGCACAGTTTTTCAGCAAGTGAGGTCAAAAACAGGAGACTACCTAATGATTTTCCCAGTAAGGACAAGCAAATGGGAGTTTATTCTGTCAGTTTCAACACTCAGTGTTCAAACAATTAAAGAAATTATATAGGAGACACACCAAAAGGTATTTCAAATTAAAGATTACTTCTAGGGCTAGTTTAATTGAGTGGCCAGTCTGTGCTACATGACTGAGTCTAAGCGATAAGCCCTTGCCCTCTTTCAGATCAGGTAGGGCTGCTATATTCGATAAAGGATTCCCAGAGGAATCTGAATTTCAGGTAAGCAAGAGATTATTTTTAGTACAAGTATTTTACAATTACCTGAAATAAATTTTGAGTGTAAGTATGTCTCATGCAATACTTGGAATCTACACTGAAAAGTATTATTTATCTAAAATTCAAACGTAACTGGGCATCCTATGTTTGTATTTATATTGTTTCTTCTGATCCTTAGTCTCTCTATGCCTTTTTGACAACATCTTCCATTTGTTCTTTGAATTGTCTTATGTGTCTCTGCCCAGTTACCATTGTCTCTTAGGATTTAATGTCTCATGGTTCCAGACACCTCCAACTCCTTAATCTTTTCAGCGCTGTCTGAAAAGGAAGCTCAAAGGAAATTTCCACAGCTGAACTCAACAAGCTGTGCAAAAGTAAAACCAGACAAATAAAGGAGATGCCACTAAGAGGCACATGTGATCACTTTTTTTAAAATCAAGAACAAGTATGTAAATCCCAAATCACATTTTAAGATACAAGCACTTCTTAAGAATCTTAATGTTTTGTCTTTTTGGAAAATACATAGCCCCAAAATTTCTCATTAGAAGTAATGATAAGGACCAGGCATGTTGGTGCATGCCTGTAATCCCAGCAGATCAGAAGGCTGACGCAGGGAGATGGTGAGTTCAAAGCCAGCTTCAGCAAAAGCAAGGTGCTAAGCAACTCAAGTGAAACCCTATCTTCAAATAAAATACAAAATATGGCTGAGGATGTGGCTCAGTGGTTAATGCCTCTGAGTTCAATCCCCAGTATCACCCCCCTACCCCCCCAAAAAGTAGTAGTAATGATAAAGAATATCATTTCCAGGGTGGGGAATTGAAATTAGGAACCCCTAAGGTTCACTTGCCTATTCCAGAGGGAAGAACTGAGCACAGGCAGGTGGAAACTAAAAGTGTGTTCCTCTTCAACCCTTGTCCAGGGAACTCATCCTCATATACAAACTAACCTCAACCTGCCTGAATCTTACAGAAAAAAAAAAAAAAAAAGCAAGAAAAGTATTTTATAACAGAATACTGTCCATGCCATAAGAAATTTAAATAATTCAAATGAATATGGAAAGATTCTCAGCACACAGACACAGACAAACAAGTCTCTAAAGATAAACAAAAACTCAGGGAAGGAAAAGGGTCACTGCACACTGTCACTCAAGGCCATCAGGTGTCCCACACACTGCCACCTACACTGGTCTAGATAGAAGGCCTACGCTATATTAAACACATAGAAATGAGGCCATGGAGCAGTGAAATGCTATGACTCAGGCTATGGCACATGCATTTTGGCCCTAACCCCGTCTGTCTGCCTCTATGTCCATCCCATTGGCTACCCATCTACTGACAGAAACAGGGCCAGATCAATCTGAGAAGGGAGCGTCCTCAGTCACCCTCCATTAGCATTTAGAGGTATCATCAGCTCCATCTCATAGGAGAAAACTTGAATTCACAAAACAGATGTCCAAGAAGACTCAAAAGGGATTCAGGAAGCTAAAAACTGAAAGATAATCTAGGATGTGAATAAATAGAACAGAAAAACTTAAATATTTTGTTCTAAAGTGGATCTGAGTTTTTTTGATACTGAAAGACATTATTCTAGCATTAGTTTCTTAAATTCTTTAGCACAAAATTCTATTAACAAAACCCATTTTCCCTATGAAGATATCCATTTATGTTGCTAAATTATAGAATTGCTCAATTATTTCTGTATTACAGAATAAATAAATAATTCATTCTCATACTTTCTGGAATTGCTTTCTAAAACTCTAAGTATCACAAATCCCTGAAATGTGCCTGAATATCACTGTGAAATTTGGTTATAAAGTAAGGTAGGGACAAAATTATATTATCAATAGAGAAACTAAAGTAATATATCAATAATTACAAATAGAATTTAGCACCAAAAATATTCATGTAATGTAAGGAATTATATGAAGTAGATAAAATGTCAAAACATCAGCAAATTTTACAGAATCCAAAGACTTCTATGTGAGTTTTGTGACACATCACATCTACCCAAACATGAATCACATACCCAGCTATGCCTCCCAACATGACTGGTATCCTATAATGACAATGAGACCCTTCCTTGTAAAAATTCCTGTGATAGGTTAATATGTGAACCCACCAGTCCCTTAACACACAGAGCAGCATAACAGAAGTTCGCAAAGCTAACAACCTGCTCCTAAAAAGATAGAGCATATCAAATAATAATAATTTCCCTTTGAGTTGGGAATTGAGTAGGGCAGATAAAAAGGAAAAGAAAGAGAAAGGAGAGAAGGTGAACAGATGAATGTGGAAGGCAAAGAAGTGGGGAGATGAATGAGACCCCATAATATGATGCTGAGTCTGGAACATTCATTCTCCAAAGGAAAAGATGTCAAGAAAGTGACCAATGGATGTTCTGGCCATGGATCAATGGTCTCAATGGTCCCAAATTTAAAAGGTTAGTTATTACTAAAAGCAAATAGTACTTATAAATTAACTTCTTGCAAGCACATTTTAAATGAAAATCTAATAAGGGTAAAATGAAGTCCAAGTTTACTTTTCTAGGAAAACTATACTTTTTATGCAACATACATAAGAAACACAAAAATTCATCCTCACATTATTCATTGTTGAAGTCTAAAGATTTCAGCATTACTTCTCCGTTACTATATTACCCTGCAGCTTTCTAAATGTGTACACAAGGGAAACTTTAAAGCAATAACTGCCTCAATTTTGTTTGGAAAAGTTATATTGCAATTTAATGTTTATTCAAGTTATTCAACAGATTGGCAAATATTTACTGAAAACCTACTATAATACTAAGTAGTCTGATAAGGATAAGAGAGACAAAAAAGAAGTCTAATCATAAGTAACAGTTTAGTGATGTTTGGGGAAAAATAAGTCCTTGTTTTCCAACACAGTATAAAATACTCTGGGATACTTTAAAAGGAGGATTCAAATACAGTTATGATTGAAGAAAGCAGATTTTCCCTATGATCTTAGTTTGTAAGAAGTAGGCTTTGGTCAATAGTCACAGCTGCCCAAACTTAGAGGACTAATTTAAAGCAAGCTCAAGTGTGTGTGTGTGTGTGTGTGTGTGTGTGTGTGTGTGTGTGTGTGTCTCTCTCTCTCTCTCTCTCTCTCTCTCTCTCTCTCCAAATGCCTACTTGCACTTGGGCATGGTGGGGGCCGCACCTCCCTCTACCTGGACACCATGGGGTGGGGAGGGGTCCACATTTCACAGAACACAGCTTCCCAACCAAAGTACCACAGGTCACCAAAATTAAAGAACTGTTTTAAAGAACATTCCCCAAATTAAAACAGTGAATCATATTTGAACATTTTCTAAATGTCTTTCTCCATGAACTTTCTTAACTAAGAAATTGTCATTCTAGCAAAAGATTCTGAATGTGGAACTTCCCCCTCCTACCACCCCAAGAGGTGGCTTTGCAGTTCTACACACGATCACCTCTCTCCTTGGCCTCCCACTAATGCATCCACTCAGTAGGATGAGATTAGTCACAACATGTTTATCATCAAAAACATGTGTTTTGGCATACACATGTGTTTATTTTTATTGCAATTAATTTGCTTTTGGTTTTTTCTCTGTCCTATACACATAGAAAATAATTCTGGTTATCATTACTGCTACTATTATTTGGCTTATTATTGTTGTTCTTATTTGATTCTTAAATGAGTATTCGTAAATTGAAGAATTGTGTGAATTTTACAATTAGTATTTCTTTCTTCATCCACTAATACTTTTGTTTTATTAGTCAACCAAAGTCTGACTCTCGAAGGAATGTGAATAATAAGTCATAAAAATGTTTGCTTCTAAAATAAATGATGTCACTTAATTAAGAGAATTTATTAAAAAATTTTGAGAGCTTCAGATATATATTTTTCAAACTTTTTAAACTTATAAATGTGAAAGTTATATAATGCAAATTTCTAAACATTATTCAATAGATGAAATTTCAAACTTCAGTCTCCAAATATTACTATTTAAAAAAACTCTTACAGCCTGTTTTGAAACACATTCTTAAGAATACAAATAACCTTAATTTTCTTAAGCCAAGTTCCCAGTTCATAATGACTCACCATGCCATTTAGAAATTTATACCTAACAAGGTTTAACTTTTACAGATTTTTTTTTACACTAAAACAATTTTCCTTTTTAAGCTAGAATATCTTCAGATAACAAGTAAAAATATTTGTCATTAATCAGGCATTGTGTTGAGGATTATACCAAATACAAATCTGCAAACTGCATTTTTTTCTGCAGCCTAAATGTCTTACTTGCAATGCAAACATTATCAAATAATCAAAGCTATCAAGTCAGCCATACTGATGATATTGTCCCATAATCAAACCATATTAAGCTCAAAAAGTTATAAATTTTAAGTTCAAAACTTTTTTGAACTAGGTTAGAGTATTCCACTAAACCTAAGAACTCAAGATCATGTAACAAATAGCTATAAAAATTTCACATGCTGTAAAATCACTTATTTTACCAACTACATATTTATCAACATTTTATTGTATGTAGGAACAATGAAGGAAATTGAAAGAGTATCAGTTGGAACAATTTATAGTAAAGACAAAGCTGTCAGATGACACAGACACTAATTCAAAAGATTATTAAACCAAAAGAATTTCTATTACATAGTAATTAGTCCCCAGGTGTTAAAATATCCTTTTTCAAATGAAATCCCTGAAAAATAATATTTTCTATTATTTGTGTGTATGTACACATACACATACATGCAGAGAAACAAACTACTGTGGACAAACTGTTTTCATTGTTCAAAGAAAATGGGAAATATCAATAAGACATTATATAAACATGTTTATATCTTGCCCTGATAGGAATATGTAAACACTTTGACATCAATAGCTTATCCTGAAAACACTGCAACTCAAGTAACTCACAGCTCCCTTCCAAAAAAGTCTTCCTATGAAGAAGTTTACCTGAATTCCACATTTCATTATATTAAAATCATGAATATAATAAAAATCCAAGCTGCTACTGTCCTGTTTTCAGTTTTTATGTGAAAAACTGGGAGCACAGCATCATTTCTTACTGTTTCACAGCACAATGATAGTACAGAAACAGATTAAGTGGAACCAAAATTTATGACCAAAAAGGTCAATTTTTTATAGTATTAAAAATACTTTTCTTATCACCTGTTAGATTCATTGGTTGGTTACTGACTTCAAAAGATGACTAACTTAACTGACAAAACCTTCAGAATGAACTAACTGAGCATTCAAAAGGACTGCATGAATATACTTTAACACATATAGACAAGGTTTACAGATTCAAAAGAAAAATTCAACTTAGGAAAAGTGAGGTTTTAACAAGGCATGTACTGTTGCTATTTAGTATCCCAAGACTGTAGAACATTTAAAAATGCATATATAATAGTTATTATTTGCTCATAAGAAAGTTCAATCCTATTTAAATCCATTTTATTATCAAACAAAAGAGAGACATTTGTTGAAAAGGACAAGCTACTAGATTAAGCAATGAATATTAAGTCAGATTTTTAAAAAAAGAGATGTTTAAAGAATACTTGTGCCCTTGATATATGATTAAATTTCCAAATACTTTGATGTTTACCATGTCACAATCATATGATATTAAAAAGAAAAGAGCACAAATTATTTCCTCAAACTCTCTACAGATCCCAAGTCTAGGAGCAGTGTAGGAGGTACTGCCACCCTGCTCAACTCCAGGGACACTTTTACACTGGGTAAACCTGAGTGATGTTTCTTGGGCAAGGCTCTGCACACACACACAGGTGGGAGACTTCTGAAACACAGCCAAAAGGCAGAATTTGATCAGCTTCTGATAACATAATTTAGTCATATTTTTCAAAATGCTCTGTATGATAATTTTTTTGAATTTAAGTTTAACTGACATGGAAATTTACATATTAATGGGATGTGATATAATGTTTTGACATGTGTTATTTGTTGTGTAATGTTTTAATCAGATTAGACATTTATCTCCTCAAACATTTATTCATTATGGTAAAAATTTTCAAAATCCTCTCCTCTAGCTTTTTGAAACTGATAGTACATTACTGTAATTTATAGTCACCCTACCATGCAAAAGCACTCCAGAACTTCTTACTTCTACGTAACTAACTCAATATTCACTCACTGATGAGTATTTCCCCACCCCAGGACACAGTCTTGGGTAGCCACTGTTCTATTTTCAAATTCTATGAGATCAACTTTTTCAGATATCACATATGATTAAGATCACATGCTATTTGTCTTTCCACACCTGGCATATTTGATGTAACATAATGATCTCCAATTCTATCCATGTTGCTCCAGGATTTCAATTCTATTTTTTATTGCTGCATTATATTCCACTGTGGGTATGTGTTGTGGGAAACAGGCTGGTCGAGAAGCAGCGAGCAGCACTTGGAGAACTACAAACTTTATTTCACACTGGCAGGTCCAGAGAAAAACAAAACTCTTAATTCTGGGCCCTGATCCACAGTTTATCACATTTATAGGTTATTTGGTGTCATCTGAGACCCATCCTATCATTGGGGCTTTTTCCTCTTCTTAAAAAATTCTTTCCTCTAAGTGGTGACTGAAGGTCTTGTGCAGGGTCACTAACATAAAGAATGCTCAGATAAACAGAAAAGAAAAAAAGGGCCCTTTTCATAGGCATCTGTTTTTCAAGAGTCAGACTCCTAAGGTAGTTATTTACAATCCAAAAGGTAGGGACCCAAGGTTAATTAGGCTTTTTGAAGAAAGGCTGAGAGAGGGAAGGAACTGACCCTTTCCCCAGGCATTCATTTGTAAACAATAATGTTTTTATAATTTCATTTCACAACCAGGTCTGTTCTTTTTAAATTTATTTTTATCAAAACAACTTTTTTTCATGCAAGCATATGGGGTAATGTGCTATCATATATGTACCACATTTTCTTTATCTGTTCATCAACTGCTACTCACTTAAGTCCCTGCCACATTTAGCTCTTAGGACTAAGGATGCTAAAATGATGGCAACCTTCCTAAGTGAACAGAATGGGATGGGAATATCCCTTGCTAAGATGCACAAAGCCAGAGTCAGAACTCCAGTTCCGGACTGGATGCTTTGTAGTCATGAATGTTAACATTTGAAGCAACTCTGACAATTACTGAATAATCCCCTTGGAGTAATACTCTTATTTAGACATTCAATCTCTAGTTGATTTTTAAAGAGCAACTACTACATAATTGCAGGTTAGGAAACAGGAAGAATTGTATTAATTGAAGGAAAAAACACACACACAAGTTGTCATTACCCATATGAAGCTGCCTGCACAAAACAAAGTTCATTATGAAATAAAGTGAAAATTATGCAAGACTTATCTAGGGAGACCCAGTACACCTAAGAGTCCTTCTAAGTGCATTCACATAATGCAGAGACCACTACCAAGATTAGCAGAGACAGGAGGTAACCATACACCTATAACTATGATATCCCCAAGTAATCTGTATTTTGTGCCCCAAGTGCTAAACTTAAGTTTAAAAAACCAGTATCATTTAACAAAATGCCTTCACAATCTAATATTTCCTAAAGAAAAAAGCATCAAGTATATTATTAGAAGTAAACTGAATCAAGAAAAGTTAAGCTTGCTTCCCTTTATACGTTGGTAATAACTTCCTTGTAATTTTTGGATAGTATCTCAAATAAAAATTTCAGTTATTCATGTACATATATTACCATCCCATGTCCATGAAATCATAAATTCCTTCTGCGGAAAACTGCCAAATTTCACTCATTTTCATATTGCCTACAGGTTCTCAAATGAATTTCTCACTCCTTTTGGTGTGATGTACCAAAAGCATCAAAGAAAGGGTCAGGCTGAAAATAAACTTTTGAGAGGTTGAAGTAGATAACAAATATGTAGAGATCATTCACATTAAGACTAATAGACATTTTTATAGGTGTTTCAATGACCAAAGAGGTAAAGTAAGGCAAATACAGCCACAGATCTTTTTTTGTGAAAGGTTCCTTTATTTGATGTAAAGCACCATGATTGTGTGAAATAACAATATTTTTGATAAGTATTCCAAATACTAAAATTAAAAGCCTGATGTAGGTATAAACCACATGAACTGCAGTATCTAAGCCTCTTAAAAAACAAACCTGCTGGCACTTTTTAAACAGACACATCCTATCAAATCAGTTTTGGTGTTTTTAAAAGAGTATATGGAATTGGACACACAGAGACATAGAGCCAAAAGCTTTTTTTGTCAAACCCAGAGGCAGGAGTAATTTGCATATGTCTACTGACCTTTCCATAAGCAGTTTTCAGAGTGGATGCTAAGACACTTTCAGAACTAGAAAGAACTGGGTTCACCCAAATTATTTCTTTTTCTACCGCAAAGCCTTTGGGATTAATAACAAAAGTATAAGCTGCAAAGCACCAATGTTTCTTAAACCAATCTTCATCAACAAGAGTTGGGGGTTGCATTTCTTTATTTAGAATGTGTTTTCTTTTATTTAGTACCAACTAAAAGGTGTCTAAGAATTTTCTCATTCAAGGAGGAAAAGAATAAAAGAACCTAGAAGTCCTTAAGGGAAAAATAAGATAGTTTCAGAGCAGGAAACCAAACTAGAGACACTCTTTCCCAAAGAAGAGTTCCTTATTTGTTTAGGTAGTTTTGGAGCAGGAAACTTTTTCTTATTTTTTTTTTTGGAACCAGGGATTGAACTCAGGGGAGCTAAACCACTGAGTCACATCCCCAGTCCTTTTTAGTTTGAGATAGGGTCTCACTAAGTTACTTAGAGCCTCACTAAGTTGCTGAGGCTGGCTCTGAACTTTGAGTTCCTCCTGCCTCAGCCTCCTGAGCTGCTGAGATTATAGTCATGCACCACCACACCCAGCAGGAAACCACATTTCTATGAAGATAAGTAAGATGAAAATTTTGGTCTTTTGGTCTTTTTTTTTTTTTTTTTTTTCCTTATAAATGGAGAACTATAGTCTACAGTCTTATGAACCTTTGACAAAACTACTGCAGAGGTCATCCTGTTTGTTTACCTGACAGATATATTTAGATACTTGCCTGAAAATCTGAATCCAGTGATGTAATGAAATTACCACGGCCCTGAATAATAATTTTATTGAAAAGGCATACACTCTTAGAGTAACTAAGGAGATGTCAGCAGATAAAAGGCAGAATGAAAGACAAGACAAAGGAAGGACTGAAATGCAAAGGTTAGAGATGAAATTGGAATAGTATTTTAATAATGCTACATTTCTTTTCTAATTTTTCAAAACTACAAAAGATTGCCAGCTTGCTATGTTTTATCATGCAAATAACCTTGTAAATATAAGTATATGGTAGGATTAATGTATCTGAATTCTCAGAAAGCATTTGAGGTTTCACAGAAAAAAATGATTTTGAAATTTCTGAAAATTATGCAGAAAAGTTTAATTTCATTTGACTACATTGTCATTGTACTGATTTATAAAGGAGTTTCGTGATTTTAATGAATTAACTGAGTAGATTCAGAAATGAGACTGTAGTAATATGGAACTCCTTTCTGCCCAGACCTCTATTAATCCAATTGTCATGATTTCTGAAGAAAGCCACTTATCATAATTTGACTTTAATATTACCTAATTCTATTCAAATTATATAGCAAATGTTTAAAGCTACCTAGAAAAGGAAGAACCAAAATCTAAATAGGATTACTTTTTTAAATGAGCATATAAAATAGAGACCAACTACAGCTCATATGAATCTTCTTTAAACCAAATAAGCACAATTTTTCATTTATGTCAGTGTGTATACACATATATGTATACACATCTTACATATTTATATAGGCATATATTCAATAACTATAGAGAATATAACAGAATCAATACATATGTACATATTGTATACACAGGCATACATATATAATTACTAAAGAAACATACATAATTACTAAAGAAGCTAATTATCCATAATCAACTGTGTATGCAAATGTATCATAAAGCACTGAATATTTAGCTATAAACAAATAAGTCATTATTAGCTTCAGGAAAAACAAAAGAAAAAAGTGCACAACAATCTGCATATGTTAATATTTATATATGAGCATGTACAAATAATATATAATTATCAATATATTCAGTGAATAATTTTTTTCATGTTTAGCAAATATATACAGGACAGTAAATTGTATTCACTTTAACACATCTTGCTAAACAGTAAACAGGTATTCTTGAGGCAAACTGTAAGAATGAGAGTAATAAGAGTTCACAGCAACAAAATTTTGAAAACTTCAAATCAGATGGACAACTACTGACTATCAAACTCACAAGTGCAAAATCCTATCCTTATAATGAAAAGAGTTGAGTACCAACCTGACCAATATCAAAGTATCCTTGAAATCTTCGAATAGGTCAGGATCAGACACCTCTGGTGCTGTATGGGGTAGAAAGTGTATGAAACTAGGCCATACTGCTGGAAGCTATTCATGCAACATACCCTTCCCTTTCCTGCCCAGCTCCACAACGCTGGCCCTGGCCTCTCAGCACTCTGGAAAACATAAGGATCTCTTCTCCAGGAAAGAGGGTATCTAGTCTAGGAGACCTAGATATAACTGAAAGGGGAATGCAATACTAAAAAGTAAGAAATGAAGGGAATATTTGCATAATTAACACTAAGCCCCAAGCATCTTCTCTACTCGCTCCTGGAACACCAGCAGCCAGACCAATGCCCATCTCTGAGGAACCTGATCATGCCCAAGTGAAAAAACTAAATATATCTGATGATCAAGGTTCTCTGCAAAATGATCCAGTCAGATTACAAATCAATGAGCCTCACCTGCATGCTGAGAGCTTCCAAATTGTTTTCAATATCGTTACTCTTGAAAAATGTGTGAGCAACCCAGAATTGCCTGAGAGGTGAGGAAAGTTAATACAAAGCTAAAAATCAAAACTAACAGAAAAAGGCAATTTAGAAGAAACAGACTAGCAGACAGACAAAAACAGCTACCACCACACTGTCTTTTATGCTATCTGAAGAATAAAACATACAACATGACACAAAGAAAATGAACCTATAAAGAGTATTCAGAGAGCAACAACAACAACAAAAAAAGTGAAATGAAAAATGCATTCAGAGAACAAAACAAAAAGAAAATATGACAACAGTAATGAGGTACTCAATAAAGGGGTTGGAGGACAAATTTTAAAAAAAATCAAATGTAGAAAATCAAAGTAAGACAAAATGTGGAAAATAAAAGTGAAATGATCAATGAACTAACACCAGGCTCAGTGGAACTCCAAAGAGAGAGCCGAGAAAGCAGAAAAACAAGCCACTAACTAATATTTTAAGACAGTCTCACAGAAAGGAAGCATATATATGTCCGGATTAAGAAGGATGAATTTTCAGCACAAAAGATGAAAATTAACATAAACTAAAGCACATGATTGTAATAAAATGGTGAGGAATTACAAGATCTCAAGTCTCTTCATCAGAAACTAAGAGCAACAGTTTCAAAAATTTGAAGGAGACAGATTTTCACTTAAAATTCTTAACCCAAACTATCAATTGTGTAAGAAAAAAATACATTTTTAAATCAAGGATTTAAAATATATTTCTCCCATGTACCATCTCTCAGGAAGCTACTAAAGGATGGATGTGCTTTATCAAAATGAGAAATGCACCTAAGAAAAGGAGAAGGTCACAGAAAACAGAAGCATCAACCACAATGAGAAGGAAAGAGATTTCCCCAAGAGGATATTGAGGTCTTAGGATGACAGATGAGCACAACCTGAGAGGACAACCAGTCCAGACTGGAGCTGCATGACTCAGGGCCCAGATTTGTTAAGGATGGGCAACGTGGCATTGTGCTGTCATGTTTTACCCAACCATGGGGAAGATCAAGAAAGTGAAGGATGGGAGGATCTTGGTAAGACGAAAATACCCAGGATAAAAGCAAACAGAAGCTTCAGGAAGACCTCAAAGGTGACCGACAGAGCAGCCATGCCAGAGAGTAGATGGAGCTCTCTGGAGAGATGGAAACACACAAATATACACACACTTATACCAGAAAAGATGTGATCCTGACCCAGACAAACGTTGCAGAGGGCTATGGTCAGAAGCCTTTGGACAGTATGGGCAATCTAACAATTGGCATGGAAAAAAAAAAAAAAAAAAACCCTAAGGATACAAACAAGTCATCTGTTTCAGAAAAACAAAATATAAGCAAACCATACAACAGCTGGGTATGATGGCACACACCTGTAAATCTGATTTTTGAGGCTGAGACAGGAGGATCACAAGTTCAAGGCCAGCCTCAGCAACTTAGGCTGTAAGAAACTTAGTGAGACCCTACCTCAAAATAAAAATAAGTAAATAAATAAATAAAAAGGACTTGGGATGTATAAGTGGTTAAGAATCCCTGGGTTAAGCCCTAGTACACCCTCCTCCCAACCCACCCCCCCAAAAAAAAACCCTAAACTAAAAAAAATGCCCACACAACTCCCAGTTGCAGATATTTGCTTGTGCATAATAACATAAAGAACCCACAGTGATTTGAGTAAAAAAGATTAATACAACTCCATAGGAGTACTGAGGGAAGAGAAGCAAGGACAACAGAAAGTCAGTACATGACAACTACAAGGCAAATCCAGTTAAAGCAGCATATAAGCAACATTTCGAAATTTCAGCCAGGTGTAACAATCCGAAGAAACAGAGTAAAAATGGTTTTCCTAATGCTGTGCAAATTGAGGAGTGTGAGGGTAACACTCACCAACACGACCATGCTCATACTCGGAGAGTACTATATCCGAACATTCAAAATCGAAACTCTGCCCTAGAGGGTCAGGGGTTTTGTCCATTTAATTCATGGTGCCTAGCACAGAGGACCCACTCTATAATGCTTATTATGGAATGAACCAAGAACGACCCTATGCTAAACTCTGGAGAACTTTGTTAGACACCCCAAAAGGGCTTCTATTTAAGACAAGACTGATGTAGAAGACAGACAAGAAATGTTTTAAGATATTTCAAAATTATGTAAGCAGAAAAAGCAGTATTTTCAATGTACTATTATATATAAAATTTCAATGAGGCCAAATAAATACTAAGCACATATTTATTTCATCAATTTTCTCCTCAGTCAGGCACAGAGTCATAACTCCTAAAATCCTCTAAGCCCTCTGGCTTCTCCAGCACCCTGACTGGAGGTTCCTTGTTCCTGGTTGTCCCTCTGCCCTATTCGCTTCCCTAGAGATGCTTCTACCACTCCACTCAGACACCACCTTCCCCAGATGCCTACTCTGATCCCTAAGGCTGAGGACCTTCCTGTGTGTTCCCCCATCACCCTAGTCACATCCCAGTCATAGGAGAAAAAACACTATATTCCTGTTTTACTTGTCTCTCTTCCACTAGAAAATAAGATCTTGATTAGAGAGATTGTATCCTATTATAACTGTTTCCTTGGCAACTAGCATAACACAGTAATTATCAGTAATAAATATCTGACTAATAAATGAATTTGTTCATATTTAAGTAATATTTATTTAGCACTTTGAGTACTGAGAACATAATCATAAAGAGATAAAGAGTCTGCCCTTGTGCAGCTTACAGTCTAGCAGGAGAGACACAAAGATGCAAATAAATCAGCCTCTAACAACACAAGATGCTGCTGGGTGTTAAAAGTAAAATAAACCAGGGACAAGAATAGTGGGGGAGAGGACAGGGTACTCTCTCAGGTGGGTTGATGAGGGAACAAAGAACTCATTAAGCATATAAGACCAAATGAGAGAATAAGTCATGCAAATAACATCAGTGGGAAGGATGATCCCGCTAGAGGAACAGTCACAGCCCAGAGACAGGAGCGTACTAGTGTATTCAAGGCAGGCGTCCCATTAACTGATTAAATCATTTCACCTCTCTAAAGTCTTATTTTCCCCATTTACAAAATGCAAAGTCAACACTATGGCCCAGACATCTTACCACAACTTTCCGGCTTCTGTTCTCCTACCACAGCCCAGTTTGGTACCATCAGAACTGACTTTGAGACAGAGAGGCACTCCCTAACTCCCCACTGATGAATTTTATACACACTGAGGGAATCCTCTGACGTGGTACTGGCTTATATCAAGTAGGCTATACTGGATATATATAACTGCAAGTTCTGGCATGCAGCAGAGGGCAGGCGCTCCAAACACCGTGTGGCCTAGATCTGTCTCTAGAAGGTTCACAGTTGTATGTTACTGCAGACAGAAGTCAGCGCTTAAGTTAACATTACATGGAGCACGGCCTCAGTGTCTCCATTTTAAGCTTTTTAAAGTTCAAGTCTAAGAGCATATGTAGTTCTATGTAGTCCCTCCTTGTTGAGACAATTGATTAAAAATGGTCATGGAGAATCAGTCACCTTATATTACTTACCGCTAATCTGTATTAAAACATATAAATTAATAAACACATTCTAGAGGCTAAAGGTAGAAAAAACCAACCAGAATGGTGCCTAGAACATGGTGGGAATCTAAATAAATACCTGTACGATGAATGGCTAGAAGATGGCTGAACTGGTTAGAAACTCATGAGTCACAAAACACCCAGGCTCTGAATTTGAAGGACCATGGCACCAGGTCTCCTTATAGCTTCTACTTTACTAATAACATTACAATGTCTAAAGAAAATACCATGAACAGCTTTATTTTTGCAACTAAAGTGTACCTCATTTTTAGTGACATATCATTCCTCTATGTTTAGGAAGATATTAAATAATAAAATGTTACAGTAGCTGAAATAGCATCTATTTGTAATTGATGGCCTTAGGTATACTACACCAGCTGAAATGTAAACTCATTTAATCATCAAAACAAACCTTTGTGGCTAACTTTTATTATCTCTACTTCATGATTGAGGAACTGTAACTCCAGACAGGTGACATTCCCAAGGTCACATGGAGCTGGCTGGTTATGGAGTTAGCAACCCCCAGGACTGTTCCATCTCTGGATTCATTTTGTCTCTTGTGAAGGTAAATAGACAATATGTAGAAATCTTTTAAATTATTTAAATTTTGGTCATATCAATACAATATAGAGTGCCTGTTAGCCCACTGTAATCTAAAAATATTTTACACTGATTTAAGAACATTCCTGCAAGTATGATCATTTTGCCAATACCATTTAGTTTTCTCCTCTCTCAAGGGGCTATGGACATGGCTCAGTGGTAGAGCACTTGCCTAGCATACTCAAGGCCCTGGGTTTGATCCTCAGCACCTAAATAAATAAATAAACAAATAAATAAATAAACAAATAAATAAATAAAACAAAATTAAAAAAATAAATTTCACTCTCCTTAAACCAATCCAAAGACACTGTTACCCGAACCTAAAGTCCATGTTCACTGAACAATGGGTAGGGAAAAGAGGACAACTGTTCACTCCTTTCCCTCTCAATATATGGGCAGATTTAGCTCAGGAAACACGTCATTTCACACCAAGATAATTTTGAAAAGCCATCTTGCTAACACTTAAGAAAAGGGTATATTCCAGTGCAAAAGACAATAAATCTGAAACAAGTCACGACTATTACAAAAGCTTTTGATAAAACTTAGCAGTACATAGAAATTGTGGGAGAATGTGCATCAGCACTTCATGACACCCTAGCTATCAGAATAAGGAGAAACAGACAACAACTCAGGCCCTGTTAGCACAACTGATGCCAAATTCCAGCTCTACCATTTGCTAGTTGCAGGGAAAATAACTCATTCTCAACAGCTCTGTTTCTTATCTATAAAGTGGGGATGACAACAGTATTGATTTCACAGGACTCACTTAAAAATGAAATGCATATAGTATGCATATATAATACACATAAAAAAATAAGAATATGCTCCTTATAAGAAATCCTTAAATTTATAAGTTTTCATAATATAGTTACATATGCATGTACACATTATACACATATGTAATATATATAAAGAACAAAAGACAAATATAAGAAACAAATGACTAGCCCTTAATTAACTACTTCATAAAAACCCTTATTCCCTAAAAAAATCAAGATAAAATCAGGAGGAAGCTGCCCTCCAAAGTAGGTTTCAGTGAAATCAAATGTAGAATGTTCTGAAACAAATACTTTTAGAAATTTCACTTAATGAGTTTTCAAATACACATTTAATGCCATTTTAATTTTTTCCCCTAGATAGTCAGGAGATCTTCATTAATTGAATACTTCCTGGGTTTTAGACACTAAACTGAGAAACATTTTTCTTATCTAATCCACACAAGGCTGTGAAGTCGAAGTTATTATCCCCATTTCATTAGCAAGAAAATGTGAATCCTGAAGTTAAGGTAACTGCCCAAGCAGATAAGTGATAGAACTGGGATTCTAAACCCAGATCTGTTTGATTCCAAAGTCTATGCTTAGAAATATTATGTTACCCTAACCCCTTATTTCCTTGGAGACCATAGTTGTGCCAGCCACAGTGCTTTTCAGGAAAGTTAAGCCTCCCAGTTGGAGAGGGATTACTGTATGATTATTTCTAAAAGGAAAAGTCAATAGTTGAGAGAAGTATTCAAAAGCATGCAGTTATACCAACAAAGGCTTTAATTCTAAACAGCTGGCACACACACTGTGCCTTTCTCTTATTCCCCATGACCTGTCCCAAGATGGTGTGTAAATAATTTTGGTTAACTATAAATTACTCACTTATTGATAATCTAAATAATCTAACTCCAAGTACCCTTGGCAAAATATGATAGTAACAGCTTTCACTGGTTTGAAGAACTCCCTGATTTTTAGTCAGTTCATCAGATTAGAATTTAAAAGGTTGAAGAAAATATTTCATAGAACCTAGATAATCTATACTGAAGAGTTAAGCTTCTGGAATTCTGGGATCCTTACTGTGACTGATCTGCTGCCTCTTGTTATTCCACTGGGGAGACATTAAGCCTGCATTCCTCTTTGTTCACAACCTAAAAAAACTAAGATCAGGTGGCAGAGATGGCAAAAATAAGTTTCTGGTCTTAGGTGTAGCTTTTGTTGTTGTCTGCTGCCTGCTGTCAATCACAAATTAACAAAGGGGAATGAGGTCATTAAAGGCAAACCTCTCCCACAATAAAGTAGGGTTTAATACAGGCACCTGCAAGTTTCTGCAATTGCCAGCTTGGCTCAGTGAGATAAGCACCTGACATATATTAGTCATAAACATTTGGCATTGGCAAGTTCAAAGCCATGGACTTCATTTCCTAGCTACTTCTCTAGAACACCAAGGCAGCAAGTGTGAAATAATGTAAAGATTTAGTTATCCATATCAAAAATATATATCAAAACCATATGTAAATCTAAAGTAAGATAATCCTTAGAAAAATGGGAATTTTAATTAAAAAATATTCCTACTTTCTTCCAAATTTGATTGAAGACAATTTAAAAAACCAAATACAGGAGATAAAGAGGACTGCTTACTCTCTTGTTGTTTTGGGATGGTGGGAACTGACCCCAGGGGCACTTTGCCACTGAGTTACAGTCTGAGCACTTTTTATTTTTTGAGACATTTTCACCAAGTTGCTGAGGCTGGCCTTGATCTTGTCATATTCCTGCTTCAGCCTCCCAAGTCTCTGGGATTATAGACGTGCACCACCACACCCAGCAATACCTGCTTACAAGGTCAAGTAAGAGAGAAACCTGAAAGGTTTATAGAATGCCCTGCTTTCTTCCCTAAAGTTGTCTTTAAGATGGTATCAGAGAAGATTGATTTTTTTAAAAAAATTGAAAACAAAATATCTAAAGTGAATAAAAGGACATGTTTTTAATTTTATGCACAGAGAAATAAAATGGAAGCTATTTTTGAAGTTTCTTCTTACATGTGAAGAAAATCATATTGTAGATAATTATATAAGTAATAACAGTTTCTCTGGAAGCCATATGTTTAGGCTTTTAAGCAAATATTTTCCTTTTTATGTCTTGTATTTCAATACTGAAAAACCCAAAAATCTCATGCATATAAAGTCACAAGTGAACACAGAAGATACATTTTATTCTAAAAAGAAAACCCAAATGAAGAATGACAAGTTGCAAAGCACAGAGCTTAGGATAGAAAATGCAGATAACCTGAAAGGCAGCATATGCTGCTAAGTGCCACTATCAAAAAAGTCACAGCTGCCATGAGCATATATTTCTAGATCACAGCAAGGCTGCCACTCAAACTGCACTGTCACATTGTGTCTATGTTTAATGTGAGATGCACACTGCAGGAGTTTCAGAAAGTCAAGTAACTGAGCCAGACAACCATAACTAGTGGGACTCTTTTTTTGGGGAGCACTGTCCTTAGAATCATTCAGCTTCCTTCTGCGATTCCTGGATAAGGAAACACTTAGTTCTTATTCTTCTGCTGACACAGAAGAATAAGTTTCAAAATCCGTAACTAAAAATTAGAGATCAAATCTCATCTTCACTCTTTGGATGGAGCTTTGACAACATTTCTGTTCACTCCAAATCCATAACAGGGCAGAGCTACCTCTGCCTTGGGAAAGCAGCACTTGGATCCACGACTCATGCTGCCACAATCCTGAGAACACCTTGTGACCTCAGTGTCTATGCTATTCCTTGAATCCACATGTTTTTTTTTCATTCAAAACCCATCACTTTGCAGGTCCAATTCTTTATCCTCTACAGTCCTGATTCCCCAAATTATTCTATGCATAGAACATAATTTTCTTGAGATGCCAATCATCTATCTGTCCAAAGTCAGTATTTTCAACAGGCAATCCTATCAGATAAAATAGAAACTAAAACCTTCCTAACTACAGACTTCAAAATATTAGGGGTTTAAACAACTTCTTCTCTTTTTCAGAAGCAATATGGGATAGCATGAAAGACACAGGCTTTGGGATCAGAAAGACATGAATTTGAATCTGCTGATTGTCAATTGTGTGACCTCAGGACAAGTAACTGAAATTCTGAGGCTCCTTCCCCCAGTGAAATGGGGACAGTAATAGGAAACTCAAATGGCTGCTGTAAGGGTTAAATTAGTTTAATTGTCATGAATATAATTACAGCTAGCATTAACTGAGCACCTTCTATATGTCAAGTATCGTCCTAAGGACTTTACATCCATTGACTTGTTTAATCCACCCAACCTGAGATGGGAACTAGTATCTCTGCTTTACAGAGAAACTGAGGGATAAAGAAGTTCAGCAACAGAGGTTACCAGATATATCTGAAGGAAGCAGAACCAGACACAGATCCCCTGAAACAAGAACACTGTAAAAGCCTGTTCACACACAACCAGCCACACATCCTCTTCCTTCTCTCTTCTTTCCTACCCTTGTCTCACCCCCAACCTACACAATGCAGATCATGAAATCAATTTAAAAACATCAGCGAGGAAGGAATACAATACTGTTATAAAAAAGGTATGTAAAAATGGGAGGAACTAGTAGAACCCCCTAAATTAAAAAAACTCACTCTGAAGAAATAGCCTGAAGATCCCTCTCCACCTTAGCCGGATACCAAGTAACCTTATGAGAGGGAATCTGCACAGACCACAGCATCTACAGTTCATGAGTGTCACTGGCCTCGCTCCTCCAAACTCCATACATATCAGGACATAATGTACTTTGTTTTATTTGATATCCATTTAATAAGACATAACACAAATAGACAAAAAAAAAAAAAAAAAAAACCTCTTCCCTTTTCAACCCAGAGCCCAGTACAGTTTAGGTAAATATAGGGATCACATATCTGGAAAGCTCTAAAGAACATGGTCCAGCCTGCATGCTGATGATCCCAGCATGCCCACAGTGTGGATGGGGGCACCCACTGGGCAGTGTCCATGCCATGCTGCCACTCCAGGAGTCAGGCAGATGCACCAACAGTTGCAGCACAAGCTGCTGCAGTGTCCTAGAGCAGGTTCACATACAACTAGGGCAGCAGAGCCCTGAGGACCCAGGAAGCAGGAAACAGGTCTCAGCAGAAAGTTCAGAAGCCAGAAGCCAGGCAGGTCTCCATAAGCCCTCAGGCACTTCCCTGTAGAGGGAGTAGCTGGAGGCTGCTGTAAAATGTGCAGCTGTGGACAGGCAAGTCTTATCATTGTTGCATATTAGAATCAAGGCACAGACTGTGGCTGCAGGGACTGATCTGCAGCAGGGCCTGGATACCCTGGAATTTCAAGGCTCCCCAGGGAATCCTAACTACAATTGGAGCTGGGAATCATGCCTGGGGAAGTTGAAATCTGAAGAGATCCTGCTGAAAGTATTTTATCAGGAGGTTGTTGAAAGTCAACAAAGGACTTAGGATGCTGTTGCAAGATGATTAGATTAATCTTGTAGAAAGAACACTCTGGTAATAGCACAGAAGAAAAGACCAGGGTCTACTATAAGACAGGGTATAGGCAGCCAGTTCACCTATGCATCCATCCAATTGTCCAATAAATACTTATCTTTTTATTATTTAGGAGGCACAGGGAATAAAAAGAACAAGGTACACAACTCTTGTTCCCAAGAAGTTCCCTGTGAAGAAAGAAGAAAATTAATTAAAACACTGCACAATAAGTAGAATATAAATGGGAAGGATATAACGGGAGTAGAAGAGAGAAACCCAAACTTGTACACAAGTAGTGAACCAGTTTCAAGGTGGGAAGTAGATTTTGAGTCAACCAGGAAAACTGCAGGAATAGCCAAGACAGCCAGGCAGAAGATAAGTCCAGCCTGTGAGAACCTTGTATCATGTTTCTGTGAAACTAAGTGACACAATCAGGCTGGAACAAGGGCAACTCTGGGGACCTGAAGGCAGTCAAAGCCAGAAATGACTTGGTGAAAGAGTTTCAATTTCACAGTGAAGGCAAAGGAACACCACCAATTGACTTTAAAAATTGAAATGACATGCTCTGATTTGTGCTTTAGGGGAAAATCATTCTGACCAAAGAGGAAGGATGGAAGAAAAGCAGGCGGCGAGACCTCTTAGAAGGCCATTCCAACAAACTGGATGGGGAACAGCGAAGAACAGTGGGCAGGTGGGCAGGGAAGAGAGACCACATATTTATCTGTACAACCGGGTTTGAGGTGGTCTTCTTGATTTGGAGGAGGGAAGGAAAGAGAAAAGGTGAGAACGAGGTTAGAGTGACTAGGTGAAACCACTAACATTATACATGAATGACAGTGGCAGATCTCAAAGCGAGAGTAACCCATGAAAACTGCAGAAAAAATGTGTTATACTAAATAGTTAAGGGAAAAAAGGAACAGTTTCAATGGCAAATTAAAATAATTATCCTTCAACACTAAGTCAAATGCAATACATGACTTTAATAGGTTAAACTTTGGAAAATATAAAATCATTTTAATAAGCACCAAGAAGATATTTGTCAAATTCAATATCCATTTCAGGTTTTTAATTAAATAAATAAATCTTGGGACTATCGTTACAAGATAAATCTCAAAACAATAAAAAGTAACATTCCTAATGGGTGAAAAATTGATGAGTCCCATTAAAAGTCAGAACAGAATAAAAATGCCACTTTACTTTTATATATTGCTGTCTATCTAGAAAACCAGAATTAATTAACTGAGTAGCTATTGGTAAATATGGGAGTCTGATAAATTCAATGGATACAAAAATTTGCCAAAAAGAGACCTTTCCTATATACTTTTTAAAAATGCTTAATGTAATATAAAAATCCTCTGTCAAAAGCAATCCAAAATGAATGTTTAAAAAAAAACTCAAAGATTCCGTATAAAGAAAAAAAATTATTGAAACTTTTAAAGGAAAGTTTAAAAATTGAGAAAAAAAAAAATACCATGTGTTTCTAGATGATAATCTAGACAACACCTCTTCCCAAATGAACATGCAGTAGTTACTGCAAATACAGTAACTACAATGGACTCTTCAACACCTAGACAAGACACATTAACCTTAGAAAGTCAAAAGAAAACCAAGGTAAAAACCCAGAGTTTTGAGGGGGAAGGAATTTCCAGGCAAAGGAAATGACAAAGAATCAATGATCTTTAAATACACAAAAATTTTATATGTCAAAATGGAAAACCACACAAAATAGAAGAAAACCACACCATACGAAATGGGCAAGAATTTAACACTTTATTAGAGTTAGAACTTACTAAAGGAGAGAAGGCAGGAACAATTCATATGTGTTAGCAAACTCTCTTAAACAGCCATTTGCTCTGGGATTGAAAAAGAGAGCACACTAAAGCAGTAAGAATATTCGTGTTGATTAAAAAAGACTTTAGAACTATCATGCACAAACCCATAAAAGACACAGTGATATGGACACTTTTCCTATCATACTGGTGAACATGGATACTGGAAGAGTGTTTCTGAAAGGCTATTTGGCCTAAAGCCTAAAGCTTGTTTACTCTACTTGAGCAAGCAATGCCTCTCCTATAATAAATCAATCCTAATAAAATAAATGATTCAGAAAATCAATGTTCATTTACTTAGTGCTATTAATTACAGCACTAAATGATCAGCACTGAGTTGCTGACATATAAAAATGAAGATGTCTAGACCTTATCCAGGCTACCGGGAAGGATAAACATAGATAACTTTAATACCTAGCACTGGACACTGTAAAAGAAGAATGAAGAGGTTGCCTCTGCACCAAAGGCAGACTCAGCACCCAGGCCAGTAGTTCAGGAAGGGCCTCCATGTGGCCACTTTTATACGTTTACACAATCCTGTATGTTGTACAAAGAGCAAGTATTCCTTTTTGGGGCATTGCTTTAATAACAAAGAAGGGTGGATACAAAATGCTTTCTTTAAACCTTCTTCACTACTGGTAGCAAACTACCTTTCCTTAACTGTAGTTGAGAGTCTTTATCCAGCTGTTTTGTAACACTTTCCTTAAGTCTCCTTTCCCATTTTAAAGGAATTAGAAAGCTAGATCTTCCTAGTTTTGCTCTCTGATGTTTGGTACTCAGCTTTCCTTCACCCTGTGTGTTGTGATGCTAGAGTATAAATGTACCTTCTGCAAAGTTTTCTATCTTCTGCAAACTTTATGTATTATAGGTCAAAGTTTTTACTAAAGGGTTGTAAAAAAATGAGAAATAGCTAGAAAAATAGTTCAAAGACACTGAAGTAAAGTCTTCTAAGCCTTTTAGATTTTAAAAATAAAGATTTCAACCATGGACTACCAATCTTTAAAAGACTAAATTATTAAAAGTTGATTTTTGAAGTTCAGAAATTATTTTGCTGAAATTTATTCTAATCTTCACTACAAAAACAAAAATATATACACTCTGGAAACATACTAACTGACAAAAAAATCCTCTTAAGCCAATTTATTTCCTTTAAAATGTAAAGAGTTAGATTTTTTCCTTTTCTAAAAATGGAATGATGTGTTAACACAGGCTTATATTTAGCAGTGGGAACCAGAATCATTCCAAGAAAAATTTAGTTAAGCCTCTCTAGTTTCTATCCTTGAATTCTTTGTTCATTTGTTTTGAGATCATTTTGCTTAATGAAAGTTCACTTATCATAACCTTTTACTACAGAGTTTAAGAGTATATTTTATGTTTATCAATCCTGCAGCCCAATTTTACTTTCAATATCACTGATCACAAAATTATTTGGGAAAATGTTTAATTTCTGTTAGGCTATAATTTCTGGTTGTTCCAAATTTCTAGTAGTAATGGATTTATGCAAGCAAATAAAGACAATCATTTCTGCTCTAGAATATTTACTTAACTTTCCTTTGAGGTCTACAATATACATTTAATGTTTTTAACTGTTTCATGGGCACTTAATAATTTACATTACCTTTTTAAATAAGATGATATCAAGTCTGTGCATACACCTACATTGAGTTATTCAATACATACTCAACCTTTTTGAGGACTATAGAAAAAATCTTCTAAATTACTTGTATTTGCCTACTTGGTATGTTAAATTCTAAAAACTGTATTAGTCTCTCAACTATGAATTTTTTAAAATACAAAATAAACTAATATTAGAAGTTTTCATTTTATATATTCAATTTCTGTAGTGTTTTGCATTATAAAGTTTTGTAACAATTGTTCTCATTGTGGGTACACTATAGCTTTCATCCAGGAATAATATTAAAAACATTTAGCAACCATACAGCACAATACCCACAAAAAGAATTGAGATTTTACTCTGCAAGCTAACGAATTAGCCTGCCATGATCTCATAGATGAAGGCACAAGACATGAGCCTCGTGGGTCAAAGATAACCAAGGTTATTATTCACAACACAGAAAGCAGCATTTGCTTCATATCCACATGGGCTCTCTGCCTCCAAGTCCCATAGGAGTGATCTGAGGTTGCCCATGAGGTGATGTAAACACAGCGGGTTTGTGTCACAGCTGAAAAACCCTGGAGTTAGGAAATACCAATCTTTTTTACAGGGGTTAGAGCAACTCTACTCAAACCCAAGGGGAGGAAACATATTCATCACCCTGGTTAGGAAACAAAAAAACTCTCAGTTACAGAGGGAGAAGCTCTACTTTTTAACATTGCATTGCTTTTCCTTTTTTTTTTTTTTTTTTAAACTAGCAGTTACCTTTAAAATAGCATATTTTAACCCCTCATTTGCTTATCACAATCTAGAACTAATAGTATATACGATCTTTTCCCCTAATGAAATATGACCATGAACATGGTTTTGAATTCTCTTCCTTGCCAAATTCCTGAAATTTACTGGAATTCAATTTTAAATTAGCACAGCTCTTGAATTTGAAAATCCTTTCCTAACAATTACACTAAACTTCACAACCTTCCTCTGAACATTAAATTTAAAGTTTTGGGCTGGGGCTGTAGCTCAGTGATACAGCACTTGCCTTGTGTGTGACAAAAAAAAAGAAAAAAAAAATGAATACATAAAGATACTTTTTTTAAAAAAAGACTGATACTCTTTAAAAAATTCCAGCAATCTTGTGAAATAGCTTCTATTATTAAAAAAAAGAACAAATAAATTTAATGTTTTATTAGTTTCAGTGTTTTCTGCTATTTCTTCAAATTAACTTTTCTTTATTTCTTTGTTTCTTATGTTCCTATGACTCTATTTCATTTGTATGTATTTTCTTAAGTGTGATTTTTTTTTTCTAAAATGTTAGGAGTATATAATTTCTTAGATCTATAAAACAACAAAAGGGTATTTTTCCTGTATTAATTGTATCATTCAATAATTATTATTATTACATAAGGACCAACCACAGGATCTCAATGCACACAAGCCTGTTTTCACACTCACTAGTCCTCAAGGAGGATGCCTCTGCTTCAGGCTGCAGGTCAAACAGGTTCACACTGTTCCACTGGTCTCATTCGGGACCGAGCACAAGAAGCAATGGTACCAAGACACAATCTTGTCATGGTGGGAAATCTACAGCTCTCAGGGGACAATGCTCAATCATATAACACATTCTAAGCCTTTACCCACATCATAACAACATTCCATTGGATAAAACAAACCACAAAAATCAACTCCAAGCCAGAGGGTAGGAAAGTAAATTCTGCTCAGAGCAGACAACAACAAAATAATTTGCTAAAAATAATCTGATGGATACAAAGGAAACTTTTTGTTCCTTATTGCATCTTTTCATAAGCTTATTGATCCGTTTATTTTCTCAACTTTTTATTTCCTCTCCCATTCTCCTCTTGTCCTTTTTTGTCTATTAGTAAGGATGTTTCCCATATAATGACTATAAAAAAACTTTTGTCATTTAACCACATCTATAGGGAATGTGTTATCTTCTTGTCTACCTACTTAATAGTCTCTGCCACTTGAAATTTTTTTCACAAAGTCAAATATTTTCATCTTTAGTTTTTCTATTTGTAGCCCCTACCTCCAGGCAGTTTTTTGTTTTGATTTTCATTTTTGTCTTAACCCATTTGTATTTTATTTTTTCTAATACATAAGAAAATTCACATGCATTTCCTTCAACTGTGTCAACACTATTCATGAAGGATCTAGCCTTTCTTAATCAATTATCACCTACATCATGTTACTCTTCTACATAAAATCATTATCAAACTTTTTGTCTCACTGACCTATTCAGTTTTTCTTATGTTGTTTATAATGAATTTACAATATTTTATTTAGAGACTGCTTTGATTTGAGTAGGCGATCTTCCAGCACCCAATAAATTTTCTTCTCTCAAGCATTTATTCTTCCACAAAAATTAGCTGAACTATGAAACCAACCTAGATGGCCTTCAACAGATGAATGGAAAAAGAAAATGCAGTATATATACACAATGGAATATTACTCAGCCTTAAAGAAGAATGGCACTTGCTGGTAAATGGATGGAGCTGGTGGTATCATGCTAAGCAAAATAAGCCAATCCCCCAAAAGCAAAGGCAAAATGTTTTCTCCAATATGGGAGTGTTAATTCACAATGGGGGCAGGGTTAGGGAAGAATAGAGGTACTTTGGATTTGGTAGACGAGAGAGAAGGGAGGAGTGGGGGTATGGGGGTAGGAAAGATAGTAGAATGAATGGGATATTATTACCCTATTGCATATATGACTACATAAATGGTGTGATTCTACATCATGTACAACCAGAAGAATGAGAAGTTATACTCCATTTATGTATGATGAGTCATATACATTCTACTGTAATGCATAACCAATTAGAATAAAAAAAATTAGAACCTGAAATTAAAAAGCTTTAAATCTGTAAATATATTTTAGATGACTTGATATTTTCAAGCTATAGAATCAAAGGACAAGAATCCACTTATTCAGATATGATTTCATATCAAGGAAGTTTTGGATTTCTTCACATAGTTCTGCTTATCTTGTTGAATTTATCACTAAAACATTTGCATTTCTTTTCTTTTTCTTTTTTTTTTTTTTTTTGGCAGTGCTGGGGATCAAATAAAGGGCATTGGGTATGCTAGACAAATATTCTACCACAGAGCTATACCCCCAACCCCTGTATTTAATTTCTGATGTTTAATGTCAGAATAAAGAAAAGCTGGTTTGTGTTTTTACCTTCTATCTAGAAACTTAAAATCTCATAATTCTATTTTTTGACTAGACTCCTTTGCCTTTTCTAGATACAAAATAACATCAGTTGATAAAAGTATAATCTCCTCTTGCAATGCTTTGCTATTATACTATTTTATTTGTAAAATCTTCAAAGAAATGTTAAATATATTGCAGTTGGATACCTCGGTTGTTACTAAAACAATACTAGTAACGAATATGTATTCTGAAGATTGGCTTTAAGTTTCCTAGTATTCCTATTTTACTTAGCTTTCATTGGAAATGACCAATGAAGTTATAGCACACATCAATAGATTATAAAAATGTACTTGCTTGTACCAAACATACTGCTGTAAAATAAAGTTAGGTGTGCATGGATCTCATTATAGTCATTATTTAACATTTTAAAAAAATATTTTAGCTGCTATGTTGTTTGAGGCTCCCATATTTTTAACTCATCTTCTAAGTAAATTTGTCTTTTTTTACTTAATATTGCTCTACTATTCTACTTCTCACGTTCTATGATTAATATTGCTCTATTGACTTATTTTCCATTCCCCAGTATAATTTTAATTGATATGTGTATTTTAAGCATACTACCAAAACAATGAGCACAGATTTATTTCTCTAACAGTCCAACACCTGACTTTCAATTTTGTAATTCAATCTGTTCACATTTAAAATAATGACTATTGCAGCTAGTTTTATTCCTTTCATCTTGCTCTGTGTTTGGTAATTTATATTGCTCTTGCTTTTTTTTTTTTTTTTTTGAGGGGCCAATTAAGTAACCCTCACCCATTAAGTTGGAAATTCTGCTTTTCTCTTCATTAGCAGTTACCCCCTTTTCTCTGTTATCATAGCTCGATGTCTCCATTCTTTAAAAACAAGATTACAATTTCCATTAAAATGATTTTTCCTACTATCACCCTTCATGCATCCTCTTCCCCCCCCCAATAAGCTCAGTCTTTTATAATATTTTTCTGTCTTCCCTCTCATTCTTCTAGGATCTTTTTAAATTGCTTCTCCATTTTGGACACCACTTCAACTTTCTGGAGGCATGTTACAGTTTACTTTTGGATTTCCTGGGGGAAGGTTAGTATGTTCTTATTTTACACTGAAATTACAAATCCCTAGACAGCTCTCTCCATCCATCCAAGTTTAATTCCTAAACATCTATGCGCTGAGATTGACTGTACTATTTCCTCTCCATCTTTTCCCACCTTGATGTCTTCATTTAGGTTCCTTTACAGTTTGATCAGCATTGACCCTTAGGCGGGACATGTGGATGACCTTCCTTGAATTATTACATATCACCAACCTCACTTCACCCCTTTTTTTCTGCCTAGGCAAGTGTTTTAGTCACCTTTTTCACCACCATGACTTAAAGACATGAGCAGAACAATTTTAGGGGAGGAAAAGTTTTTTCAAGGGCTCACGGCTTCAGAGGTCTTAACTCACAGACAGTAGGCTCCATTCTTTGGGGTTGGAGGTGAGATAGAATATCATGAGGGAAGAGTGTGGCAGAGGGAAGCACATGATGATTAGGAAGCAGAGAGAGAGAGAGAGAGAGAGAGAGAGAGAGAGAGAGAGAGAGAGAGAGAGACTCCACTCTCCAGATACAAAGTGTATACCCCAAAGCCACGCCCCCCATTGAACCACCTCCTCCAGCCACCACTCAGTTAATCTCATCAGGGATTGATTTTTTCTGATTAGGTAAAGGCTATCACCCAATCTTGTCTCCTCCAAACCGTCTTGCGTTGCCTCACACATGAGCTTTTGGGGGATACCACATCTAAACCATAAGAGCAGGTAAATGACCTAAGTTGGAAAAGGAGAATTTAGATTGTGGTCCATTTCTCCCAATAATGTACAGGCACTCCATCTCCACCTGACTTGTAGAAGAAAACGACAATGTCAGGTTGATTCCCATCCCCTTTTTCTTTACCCCACCCCCAACCCCTGGAGAATCATCTAGGTCATTAAAGAACTTGAGAATTTTACAATATGTCTAGCCATGGGTCTTTTCTAATCCAGTGAGCCCAGACCTTGCTAAGTCCTCCCAATTTGCAGGCCTAGATCTTTCTTTAGCAGGTCAGGAATATTGCCTCTCATGTAATTATCACCTTTCCTGTTTGTGCCCTTTGTACCTTGTTCAACTCCAATTATTTTCATTTCAGCTCTCTGAGATCTACTCTCTAAGGCTCTTACTCCCCTTGCCCCTCAGGATCTCTCTTTTAATCATCTTTCATACTTTTGCTCTGTGATTTGAGATATATTTGCACTTGATCAGCCAGAGAGTAAATCAGGAATCAGCAGTAACCACTTCCTTTTCCTTTTATTCATGAACTATATTATTAAGTGAAGAATCACACTTAGGTTCCTTTAGGGGCTACAAGTGAACTTCTCTAGCTGACTTTTATTTTTCTTTCTTTCAAATGTCCAATGTCTCCTCATCACTCCTACCTCACATTTGTTCTCTTTCCCTGTTCTTCTTATGTAGATGGCCATCACATTAGATTCACTTGGACAGTTTTTTGTTTGATTTTTAAATTTATTATAATGTCCAGGACCAATTCAATGAGAATCTCAGGAGAAAATACTCAAACATTAGTTCTAGTTACTAACCCAGACAAATGGCCAACTTGAGAATCAGAACCCTGAAGGATCTGAATCTCACTTGGACCTGCATTGTGAAAAACTGAGACGTCCATTAATGATCTAGGTTGCTTTTCCCTCAGCAAGGGTTTTGTCAGAATAGCACTACATTTGACCTTCCAATCTGGCTGATGATTTACTAATGCGATTCATAACCTCTGGACTGCTATGATATTTTGAGGTACTTACAAGGCCCCTGCAGAAGACAGCAGGGGAAAGCCGTTTTTGCTCTCAGGCCCCCTTACTTCTCAAGTGCAGATAACCTAGTCCATCCTTTCAGCTCCCTCTTGGTTTTGGTTTTGTTTAGTTGGTTGGATTTTGGAGTGGGAAGTGGACCAGGGAGACCCAGCACACTTGCATACCTCTGTCTCCAGATCTTGAAGATCAGTCTCCCTCTACAATCTGCCACTTTGAGGCTCTTCATCCTGGGGTTCCAACCTTCATTTCTCAGCAAACCCCGACCATTTAGAGAAAGCCTCACACTTTTTCCCTTCCCCGAAATCCCATGTAGCACAAGAGCTCCTTAAAACTGCCTGTGGGTTCTATGGGATCAGAAGAGTCAGGCAGGAAAGTTCTAGGAGGAGAAATAAATCGTATCCAGATATTCCAAGTATAATTCTTAGAAGGGATCATGTGGACCAACTTTGGCTTAAAATTTCCAATATTGATAGTCAATGCCTAACAAAGCATGTAAGTGGCAAATTATCACCATTGGGGAGGTGGATGAGAGGCCAGGGAAAATGGCAGATCTGCTAATAACATGCATTAGAATGCCAATAGCAGAAGAAGGGAGATTAAGCCATCAAGACACTGACAGCACAGACTGATCAGATAGTCTGAAGCAAAGTCAAAATGATTTACAGACACAGGCAGATAAGCAGTGCACTTGAGGACTGGTAGATTTATACAACAAAGAAGTTCAGCTGGAGGACAGGGAATGATATTCTTTTCTCTCTTCTAACTAGTATTTGTCAACCTCAGGAAAGCTTACTTGTGAGAATTCACCAAGAATTTTGATATTTATGGATTTAACAGTATCTAGTACCCACTAGTGAGATAAATATATGGCACAAATTTTGTGGATAATTTTGTCTTCCAATTTTGAGATGTAAATGTTTTTACTGATGTTACAAATTTGGGTGTTTAATATGGGATTGCAAGTGCTACTTTCCAAGTTCTCTCCATTCATAAGAACTCAGTAAAGGACCATGAAGCACCACCAGACTGCTGTTATTTTTTTCTATAAGCATGGTTTTTAACCTTATTTTGGTCACCCTTAGTTCAAAGGAGAGCTGAACCAAAAAAGTCTTATTTCGAAACAGATAAATATGGAACCAAGTCAGCTTATGACACCATCTCCCATACCTAAGCATTCTCCCTACCAGAAATCAGGTTCTATTTTAATAAGGTCTTTGCATTTCTCACAGTTGCATCCCTACTGCTAGAACACATCAGAGACGATTTAGGCCTTGCTAAATATTTAAGAAATGTATACCTGAGAGTATACAGGGCTGTTTGGAAACCAACACTGGAGGCCTTTTTGCCTCAGTATTCTTGGAGGAAACCAATCAAGAATGAAATTTGAGCATCAAGAACAGCTGCTGCTCCACTATACCACCTGAATGATTCAAGGCTAGACATCTGAATATCCAGGGTCTCATAAGGGTTCTATAAGATGACTCCACACCTCAAAAAAGGAGGGAGGGGTGAAAATGTAATGATTCATGCCTAATGCCATTCAACAGCGGCATAGAAGTATCATGGACTTCTGCTCATTACTTTTTTGGGGTCAAATAAGCCATGGCCCTACCAACCAGTTAACTTATCAATTACAAAACTTTCTGGATGATGCTCTCATTCTGAACCTCTCTCCCTGTAAATTACAACTACATTTTCAGTTTTCAGTGACTTCTCCGGACATATTCCAGTGCAAGACTCAAATAACAGATTACTGCAGATTTACTGAAATTCTAAGGAAGGTTAGGAATGGGCAGTTGATAATGGCTTTTTGTCCTAAGCACAGTTTATTTACCTTAACTCTAATATGGACTACATTATACTGCAATGATGCTCCATTTCCCCCCAGAGGAAGTGGACTCCAGGATGAGAACCATGTGATATTCACCTTGGTAATTAACTGTATAGTGCATGACGTATCATAGCATCTCAATTATGAGGCTGGGGCCAGACAAGGGAATAAATTCAAACCTAAGATAGTACCTGCATTCCAGGATACTTGGCATTAGCAGGTCTGGCAGCCTAGAGAATACTGCTATTGACTCACAAAAATCCACCTCACTCAGGGAGTGAAACAAAGCAGCTCTCATGAGAGCTGAGGCCCCTCATCCTCACAAGATACCTTCCAGGGTCTAGCCACCGGCTTAGAACAACTAGAAAGGAATTCAGTCCATGCGCCCCTGGTTCAACTAGAAAGAAAGAGTTCCAACATACAGTACTGAAGGACTAGATGGCATGCATATCCCCCTGTGAAACCAAGAGCAAGCTATGGGAGGCTGAGAAGTAAAAATTAACTCAACAAGCAAAACACTGCTGGGCCATTCATCAGGTTGGAAATGCAGACACCATGACGCCAGCTATAAAGGTAATAAGAAACGACACTTTCTTTGAAGACAATAAAGTGTCAAAGTAAACCCCTTTGAGTCCTCTGTTTCTGGGAAACTGAACAAAAACTTTTCTGAGAGTACAGTAGTCAGAATGAACTGCTCCACATTTTCCTGGAGCCTCTACATCCCTTTGACATGGAGAGGTAGCCTTGATTTAAAGTCCGGGTGCTGGCTTCGGAAAGGAGATCCCTGGACATGACATTGCACTTTCTTCTTTGTAGAACACAAAGAAACAGGGCCCTGACCCACTTCACAGAGATGCTCAGCCCTTTCCACACCACTTGCTTTGCAACAGTTGCTTCATTTGAATTTTACCTAAACTCCACATTCTCAACAAATCCCATCATAACTCTCCTTTCCTTGGTTTCGTGGGAAGCTTCATGAGTGGTTAATCTGATGTGTTTTCTCCCTCACAGTCACAAATCAATAACCTCTCTTTTTTGGACTGCAGCTCTGCCCATCATGGTCTTAAGTTTACTGAGTATGGCAAGACTTACAAGAAGTCTTTCAGAAACCACATTTCCATGATGAAGTTTAGATTCAAGCAAAGCTTTATATAATAAAACAGGTTAGAGGACTCTGCTTTGTCCTTTTTGCTTGTTTGGGCTTAATTGATTTGTCCTTCTAGGGCTTAGTCCTCAACCAGTCTCCAGGATGGAGGAAAAGCTTGCATTTGCAGTGGAAACCATTTCCCCATTGCCAACCCTTGCTTTTGACACTCAGAACTCCTTGGCTCTGATGGATGCTGACTCCATAGGGGCAAGCAGGACTCACCCTTTATCTCTAACTCTATATCCTGAGGTTTAGGATGCAATGGTCTATATGTCCTTGGTAATGGAAAGTGCCAGACTGCAGAGGCAATGGTAATGGCTCTTCTTCCTTGACTTAGCTGCATGGATCACTCACGGGAGGTAGGAGGTAGGAGAGTGAAGGAATGTCAGAAGAGATCTTGGTTATCAAGGAATCATTTAGACCAGAAGATTGCAGAATGCCTAACACGGTGACCCAGAGTAGTATAATCAGGGCAGAGTGCCTTTGTAACTCTTTTCTCATTTGCAGAAAGGCAGAGTATGATTGTACCAGCCCATCCCCTCAGGGCCAGTACATTTCAAGGAAGGGTTAGCCTCTAATTGGTTCATTCCTCCAAAGGCCCAGTCATTAGTAGTGAGAGTTCCTACTTAATTGCTTCTCTTTGTCTTGCTTTAGAAAGGACTCAAAAGGAAAGGGGTTTTGCAGGGGATATCTGCTAAAGAATACAAAACACTCAGCCCTTTACAACCAGCATCACAGCCTAACCCTAAGATATATTTAATTCCCAAACCTAGAAGACATTGATACAAATATTACCCCAACCAGGACAACTTAATAATCGCAATAATACGTCATATGAAACTAACGTACAGCTAAATATATCTGCATTCTGCATGTACTTAAATATGAAATGAACATTTGGCAAATGCTTTCAAAAGTTATTTGGGATTAAGTTCAAGAGTCAAAAAGAAAACACTGATAATTCAAATAATTTCAAAAATTTGTTTATGAAAACCAAAACATAAAACACGAATTAGAAAACAAAATAACGTGTGGGGAAAGATCTGCCATGCAGAGAGACAGTTAGCTTCCTACATATGGAAACTGTACTCTCCATGGACATGAACAAGCAGTACACAGAAAATGAAATCAAAACAGCACTTACCCCTTTTCCTAGAAAAACAAACTAGAAATGTAGAGTAAGGGAAAGAAATATAAGAAATTTGAAATGTTCACAGAAGAAAAAAGAAATGCTGGGAAAATTATTTTGAGGTGAGAAACACAAGGCCCTGTATCAAAGTATGCAAAGATAAGGTTGTAGATTAAAAATAGAAAGGAAAAACAAGAAACTGTTTGAATGGATGAGTTTTGCCTCATATGGGGTTTTATTAACGTTATTATAACCCAAGAATATGCTAACTCTCTTCCCTCTCACCAGTCGACTCTCTACAGTAATAAGTGGAAAAACACAGGAACTACAGGACTTAAAATAGCAAGACATATAAAGATCAAACTAGCTCTTCTTATGAATAAAACATCCAACTTGAACCACATGAGACTATTTAGTAAAGTGCCTAAATCTAGTATTCAAATCCCTCATTCTTCAAATGCTAACTCATGAACACCATCGGGGTCTGAAACTCATTTCAAGACAGCGCTTCAAGATACTGTGATGCACAACTGGTGCTGTCTGATTGATCTACCACCTGAAGACGCACAGTAATAAAATCTAAGCCTTCCACAGAGCCACACTCTCTTGAGAGCCCATCTTTATCCTTTTTCTTAGCCATCAATTTGCAGCACTACAGGATTGTGGAATATTAACCATAAGCATGGAAATGGCAGCATTCAAAATAAGAAAAACAAGGGAAAAGATACAACTCATTTTTAACTCTGTTCAGTATATGGTTTACCCAAAACACATATATGGGCCCATCAACGGCAGTCACCCAACTATCTGAATACTGATCAGAGTGGGGAAAAACTGTATAGACTGTACCAATGGAGTTAGAGTACAATAGACAAATTTGTAACGTATGAGGCTCGGATGCTGAAGTTCTTATTTTGACATCACAGTCTTATATAAGAATCGATTTTTCCTTATTTGAACAAATATTGTCTAATATTCAGATTCGATATTACAGAATTTATAGTTCAGATTTTATATTTCATAGAAATTTATATTTAAGATTTTATATTTCACATAATTTATATTCCAGATTTTATATCACAGAAACACAAGAGAAACCACTGTTAGGAAGAGATGGGGTTCTTTTCAGAGACATACACAAGTTCTTAAACCTTGCTATTTTTAGTTCTTCTCTCAAACACTATACTCTTTCTTGGGTCATTTTGACTCAGTGTGAAATAAATCTTGAGTTTGTCCCCAAACTGAGCAAGGATCAGAGTCAAACACATTGTGAGACAGACCAGTACGACAATATACCAGCTGCCAGATTAACAACCACTTTTCAAACACATCTGGAGAAAGACTACACAGAATGTCATCAACAAGTGCATTAGGATTAAACCCTATGGATACATTTCATTGAGATTGAATAATTCTAAGCAAAGCACCATAGGATAAAGTAACGTTTACAAAAGAGCCTTATAAGTTTCACAATTTCAGAATAAATTTTTAAATTAAAAGAAAAAAGATTTCCATCTAATTACAACAAGCCACCTAAATATTTATTCAGAACTAAAAGCCTAAGCATCATAAATTACCAAAAAGTTTGATTAATCATAAATAAATGCATTTTAGCTTGATTATGTCATTTACATAACCATTTAAAATAATTTGAATTATATGCATCTAATTATTTTACAAAATCATCACTGGTAAAGAAAATACAATTTCTATTAATGCCTAATGCTTTAAAAGAACTAAAGTGGCTAATGCAAATAGCAAACAACAAACCAATTCCTTTTTCCTTTTTCAATATCACTTTTTCCTTCTTTGCTGAACATGAAAAGGGAATCTCAAAACAAAAGGCAAACTCAATGTTTGCCAGTCAAACCATAAACTGTTACCAAGCAAAATGTATTTTGTGAAGCACACCCTTTAGTGAGCAGAGGAGATCGCCAATCCCCTGGTAATATACTGTGTTTGAAAAAAAAACCCACCCAGAAAACATTCCATTTTAAAGTAACTGTTATGCTCTGAATATCTGTGCTCCCTCACCCCCAGAGATTCATATCTTAAAGCCCTCATCTTCCAGGTAATGATATTTGGAGGTGGGTCTTCGAGAAGTGATTTGGTGATGAGGCTCTACTCTTAGGAATAAGACTGATGGCCTTTTAAAAGAAGCCCTAGAGAGACATCTTGCCCCTTTAACCATGTGAAGTCAACAAAAAGATAGCTGTCTATGAAGCAGGAATTGCAACCTCACCAAATGCCAAATCTGCTAGGTTTAACCTTGGACTTCTGAAGCTCTAGAGCTGTTAGAAATAAATTTCTGTTGTCAATGAGTCAATCAGTTCATGGCAATTTTTCATTACAGTCTGAATGAAGTAGGATGCTAACACTTAAACAAACAAACAAAAAATAATAATTAGAGCACTTAGATTTCAAAAAGGGTTTCCAAGTATGGCATGATGGGTTTTAACTAAATTGGACTTAGCGGTCTTCCAAACAGTGGAATTTCTGTTTTTCTTGTAAAGAAAAAAAGGTTGATATGATTTCACAAGTTATCTCTCATTTTCCTTTCTAATTCCATTGATTAAAACTCCTTGGTACAGGCCTCCAACCCCTATCTATGAACATTATTATTATTTTTTTTTTTTTGATACTGGGGATTGAACCTAAGAGCACTTTACCATCGAGCTTCATCCTCAGCCCTTTTTTATTTTGAGACAGGGTCTTAAGTTGCTTAGGACCTCAGTAAGTTACTGAGGCCAACCTAGAACTTGTGATCCTCGTGCCTCAGTCACTTGAGTCCCTGGGATTACAGGTGTTTGCCGTTGCATCTGGCATGAACATTATTTTTCTAAAGCTTTGATATGAAATATTCATCATTATACTATCTTTTAAAATGTCTATAAAAGCACCAATACCATGACAAAGCTCTAATTAATGGAGTTTCTCTCTCCTTCTCTAAATCTTTAAAATAAGGGTATTCTCACTATTGAGAACAATAAATAGGAGAGAAAAAGCCCCCAGGAGCTTCCCAAGCATATCATCTCCCTTGAAACAACCATAAATTCTTAAGCAGGGTTTCAGCTCACCCAGCCCCTGGCTCCTGATAAAATACTTCTATTCCTGAAGAAGAGTTGAAAGAAGCATACAGACATATTCAATGGTGTGAAGTATCAGCTGAAATGTTGTTAGCTCTTTATTAAAATCAGAGTGACACTCTCCAGCGGATATATGTCACAGCTCCCAAGTCTGCATCACTGTAGGTAGAGACCCTATACCGTCTCAAATACAGTCAAGCCAACCTGAGGTTAGTCTTCACAAAACTCATTTTAATTTTACTCTTACTATATAATAAATATTACAGAAGACTCTTTCTAACAAAAGACTTAATGAGGGTTGCTTATTGAAATTGCTAGAAGAAATTCTACCATTGCCTGAAATGATAGATTCAATTGCTCTGGAGTTCTAGAGAGAATTGTTCTATTATAAACTCTACTTTATCAAGCGTTTGTTCCAGAAAGAAAATATAGGGGCTACTCTATGAAAGGAAAGTCAGTCTGAAGTTTCCTGAGCTCACAGAAAGTATTTGAGCAAATCTGCCTGATCTCCTGCTCCATTTTTCCAAACTCCAGAGTAGAGAGGGGAAGAAATCTCCCCATATGGGAGGCACTTGTCACACAGTTACCTTGGACAGTGAGGTGCCCCCCATGAAGTCAGCCTTATCTTCACGACAGGGAGGACAGGTCCAACCATCTGTTCAGGGATGCCTCACACTTGGAGAAATGAACTCATTGTGAAATACTGTCACACTTGCACCAAATCACAGGATAAATAAACCAGAAACTGCTTCACAAACAAAACCTAAATAGACTCAAGAGTGTAATCTTTCTACCATTCAAGAATGTTACTATTCCATTTAATCACCAGCTCTGAGATGTTGCCAATTTACATGAAAATATGACCTAAAAACGTGGTGACCAAATAATGCAACAAACAGAATACAAATGCAGTATTATTCTTTTTTTATATATTAAGGAAGAAGTACACTCTATTAAGTATAATTATAACAAATAAATACATAATATATAATTAACTTGAATAATTTCAATGGAATCAAATATAATCCAGATGAGTCAAAAACAGTCTGAACAGATTAAAATGCTACTAATACAAGCACTCACATTAGAAAATACAAACTAGTTAAAACTTTTAAGAATGTTCAACTATTGGCTTTCTCTCAGAATTTGTTCAACACCTCCTGGTTCAGCCACTGAACAAGCTGTAACTTTAGAAAGAATGTCCTCCAGCTTCTCAGAAAAGTGATATGCAACTCCTACCACTCAGTCATCCTAGGAAGTGAACAATATCACATGCAAATGGCACTCCAAAAATGCCATTCTCCAAGTGACATTTACAGGCAAGAGATTATTTGACTCCTTACTGTTTAGTTCAGTGCCTGGAATATATTATGCCTTTAAAATAAGGAAAACATATAATTCAGAGCCACAATCATACTAGTTATATTCCTGCCTACACCTATATTGGTTCACAATACCAGTATTCTCTAGAAGAACACTGAAAAATTTAGAGTTGTGTCAGAAAATTTAACTCACCTCTCAGAATTCTCAAAAGCATGAAGTGTTCAAAACAATTTGTCAAAATAAATTATTGGAAATTTTTACTTTACAAACAGATGATATGAGTTGAGGGAAAAACTCATAAAACCTTTATCAAAACTAATTAAATTCCAGAGCAGAGATTTTAAATTCAAATTCATGTAAATCACCTTGGAGTTCTTCAAATGCAGATTCTCATATAGCCGGTAAAATATGTGGCCTGAGAGACTATATTTGTTGTAAGTTCTCAAATGATAATGACACTATCTACAGATCACATATTCAATAGTGGTATTCACTCCAATGAAAATATATAGGCATACATAGAAAAGGCTGATAGAGAATGAATATTCAACTGTGAGACTCACATAACCCAGTAACCAAAACCAGACAAGGGCAATACTGTATGCCAAAGTTAGTTATGACGAATGCTACAAAAATTCTACAAAGTTCACACTGGGGTTTATACCAAGATGGTGTACCACACAGAAAAGATGTTGTAAAGAAACCTATTCTATTAACAGATTAAAGGACAATAGCCAAGTGATCATATCAATAAATATCTTGAAAAGATTTGACCTAAGTAATTCATCAGTGTTTCTTAACAAAATGTATTAGGAAGGAAGAATATTTTAAAACCTTCAGGAACAGCATTTAAGGACCTTCATTTATCATGGTATATTCAGCAAGCAACTCTAACATAATAGTTAATGAAGTATTTTATGTCCTGTTAGATCAGAAAAAAGACAAGGATACCTATTATTTTTTGCCACTATTAAATTAGAAGCTGTAGTTTTCAGTCAATGCAAAGGATATGCTAAACCAAAAGAGGTATATGGAGCAAAGGGAAAAAAAATTAAATCATCTTTACTGGAAATCATGTAACTGATTTCCATGTAACATGTAACATGTAACATGTAAATCATGTAACACCCAAAAGACTTAATTTTTCAAAAAACTGTTAGGATTCATATGACTGGAGTAAAATTCAAAGATAAAAATCAACATATAAATAACTACAATTTTTTAGAAAATCTCTCACAACAGAAAAACCTTTTCATCATCTGAAAAGTTTCCCAGGTACATAATCTATCTTCAAAAAAATTCCTGAGGAACCTAACAAAAAGAATCTGAATAAGTAGAGCGAGAGCTTCCACATTTCCATTGAGGAATCTACACCGTGAAAATGAGAAAAATGCCTACAATTACCCATAAATGAAAATGAAAAAAAAAAAGTCTAGCTTTTTAAAACTGAAACACATCTAGTTTATTTTCAATAAGGGAAAAGAAATACCATCTGTGATCCGTGACTGCAAGGTCTTCCTTTTTCTGGAGAAAGGTCTTCCTCTTCCACATCGAACCCTTGCCTGATCAGGGCCTTTGAACTTCCAGTTCCCTCTGCCTCAAGAGTTCTACACCCCAAGTCTTCAGTAGTGGCTCATTAGTCTCACTGGATCTTAACCAAAACATCTTCCATGACTTCCTCATGTAAAGCAGACATGCACACACATGCCCTCTGTACACCCCAGGTGTAGGTGCACCATTACAATCTCAACCTACAGTCATCTTTTCCATACCTACAGTGGCTGCTTACTCTCCAGCACTTTCATCAGAACATATGCTCCTCCTGCCTCAGGATCATGTCTCTCATCATCTCCAGGGACCTGGAGTATGCGTGGCACATAGACTTGTAGTTCTTAAATTTTCTTAAGTATGTGTTGAACTTTTCAAGATTACCAACAATCTAAAAGCCTACATGGTTTATACATGAAATACACCGGAGTACTATGCAGTCTTTAAAATGACACTGCTGGGCTGGGGTTGTGGCTCCAGTGGTAGAGCACTGCCTAGCGCACGTGAGGTACTGGGTTCCACCCTCAGCACCACATAAATAAAATAAATAAAGGTATTGTGTCCATCTACAACTAAAAATTTTTTAAAATGACACTGCTGAATAACTAAGGGCAACTGTTAAAGCATAAAAAAATAGAATGTAGAGCACAATCCAATTTTTACAGGCACATTTTTTTTGCCCAAAAGACCTATTAAGGATGTGTATAACACAATGACTATTTGTAATCATACCAATAATCGGTTTTGGAGTGATTTTTCTTATTTACCTTTAAGGTCATTTTATTTTTAAATTTTCTAAAAAATAACTGAATTACTTAAAAAAAAAAAAAAAAAAAAAAAAAAAAAACTCTCAACACATTTGTTATCACTGTGTGCCTGTTTCGGTATGATAAGAAAATGGGCCTTTTTGCTTCCTCCTTCTTTCCCTTGTTAATGTTGTTCCAACATATATAAACCACCTCCTCAAAAAAAAAAAAAAAAAAAAACCCACCAAATACTACATCACTGAACTCAACAAGCCAAACTGCAGAAGTATAGCTAACTATCATACAAATACACCTGACACTTGTAAAAAATGTGAAATTTTAAGTGGGTGGAGAAAAGGTAAATATGGTCAGTATTTGGTTTTTAAAGGGCAATTACAGTTCAGGAAGACTCATTTCTTCCCTTTCAAGGCAGGAACAAGAAGAAAACCTCCCTAATTCTCACCTTGCAATTATAAGAGGAAGAACAAGGGAGAGAGTGGTCTGTTATTATGGAATTTCATTTTAGGAACTGAGACATGTTATACTGCAGTCAGTGGGACATAAGAGTTTTTCATTTTCTATGGTGTTTTCTATCAGAATCACGTGTGACAATGTGACACAAACCATAAATCACAGTGGCCTTTTACCACTAGATGGTGAGCTTGTGGCTTGGCAGCTCTTGCCTCTGAGGTCACAAGTATTTTCAGCTGAACACTTTCTAAAACATCAGACCCTACACATTCAGCTCAAAATTTTAATGATTTAATTAAGAAAATGAGTGTTTTGCAAACTAAGTATTATGCAGCTCAAACAACTATCAGAACTTTTTTTTTTTTTAAATAATCAAAGTGACACACTCAAGTCCTAGTTTTTCTAATACATATTTTAGACTCAGAATTTGCTTGGGGTAGGGTGGAGGATACTTAATAAAGTATTCTTAGGATCTCTAGGTTTGGCCTCCCACCCTTCTGTCTTTCTTAAATGGCTCACACTATGACATTGCTTAAACTGACAGCTACACTTTGGGCAATCCACTGTGGTCACTCATCCCCAGACAGCGCACTATTCTTTGCTTCCTTAGTCCCAGAAGATGGTTCTGGACCTGAACCCTAGTTTGGGAAAGTTGACAATCCCCATACAGTTTCCCTTCCCCACATGCTGGTCACAGTATCAGAAAAACAGGTGTTTCTCTACAAGGGCAAACTGGTGGATTTGTATTAAAATGACTTCTTATGAAATGAAACTAGGCATATCTATAAACCATGATTTGAAATACACATTCACAACTGCTGAAAAACATCAGTTGGCATTTTATAACCATGAGAATAGACTGTATTATGGTTATCTTTTTGCTTTCATGAATAATATTCTTAATATAATTAAACATCTGTTCTCAAAAATCCTGTGCAAATGGCTGATAATTTTTGAATTGCTGATAATTTGATTTAAAGAAAAAGACTCATTTAACTTACCATTTTTAATAGAATATTTCTTAAATGGCTTTTTAAGAAAATGCCAAGGATTTTGGCAGAACTAGCACATGTGGAATTAAGAGAATGAAGCAAAAAAATTTATATGTGTGTGTGTATATATATATATATATATATATATATATTTAAACCTTTCTTACTGCTGAATTATCATTGAGAAAGGCAATAATTACTCTTGATTATAATACATAGATACCTTCAGGACACAAAGGGCTAGTTTCTCTATATTAAATGACTGTATATTGCCAGGCTTTTCAATTTCTTTATAAAATTTCCTAGATCCTGCCTTGAATTCAACCATCATTTTTCATTCTAATTCACTATGGTGCCTGAAGAAGCTCTTATCCATATTTGCTATTTTTATATCATACACTTAAAATTAGATAATTTATCTTATTAAAACTACACAAAAGAATGGATTAACTCTGGGTATCGGTAGGGAGTACTCTTATAATCACAACCTTGTGCATTTCAGTGGGAGGACTCTGTTAAATCTATTTAGAGATGTGTTGCCTGTTTTACATTATTTGTGTATGTATCTTGTCCTCTTTTATTAACTACAAGTCTAAGGACAAAAGTCCTGAAATCTTCTCTGTATTCCCATAGCTAAGCCCCAGGAGAGCACTTGCATGAATGACAAAAGAATTCTCATATACATCACTATTTACTTCCTCTTATTATGTTTCAGATAGTGTAGGTCGAGTAATGCTTTACTATCCTTTAACAGTGGAACCAAAGATCACAACCCTCCATACTTGTTAGCTTACAACCTAACTTACAGTTCTTCCAAAATCATCTGTTTTACACTGACATGTCATGCGCCCATCTTTTCTCTGTATGATTTGAGCGCCTACATTGACTACCAGGGGAGGTATCAGGAGAAGTCACAACTGAGGGCCTCTGAACTGGATGGTTGCTCTGAGGCCAGCACCATTATGCACATGCCAGCTACTAAGAAGCCTATGCCTACTAGCTTACAAGAGACTCCTCCTCCAAGGAAAAGAGAAATGCACACATAACTAACTTGCAACAGCCTTCCATGTGCTTAAACTTGAACACAGCAATAAAATAAGGACAATGATCTATAAGGCTTTCATAGATTTTCATAGATGTTTCACATTTTTTAAGCTAGAATCCTGACAAAATAGTACTTTCCTCTTTACTAAGAAGACATCATGCCCTCTTATCTGTATTTATATTCAGACCTAGATATGCAAACCTTTGTTGTATGATTATTTCTGAAAGCAGAAATAAAAGATACTAACCCTATTGACTTCAAGGTTTTTGTATATACTTACTGTGGCAGAGACATGATGTCATAAGACCTGCACTGACAAGAGCTGTTCATAAGGTAAGTACTTTACAAAATTATGAATTAAATTTACAAGAATTCACTCTACATAAATGTTTTCTTATTTCTGGGATGTAGATTAGTGTTCTCTTTGGAAAGAATAGATCAGTTTTATGATGATCTCAGTTCTATGCTGAAATAAAAGTACTTAGAATTGGTATTAAAGAATAACTTGACTTCCCAATACTGTGCCCACAGAATAAAAAGAACACATATCTAACAAAATGTTCTGATTGGAAAATAAAGGCCAGAATCTAGAATTTATTACCCAATTAATTCCTCCCTAGTAACTTCACTATATTATCAAGGACAGTAATGGATTTACAACAAAAATGCTACTTTAACTCTGACTTAAATACCTTAAGGTGTCTAGATAAACAAATCAATCACTCCAAATCCTGTCATCTATTATCAGCAACCCTAAAGATTTTTCCTTTCTCTTGCTGCTTACCATTAATGTAGTCTGTGAAATATTCTAGTACAGTAATCCCATGCATATTATTTAAACCACGAGAGACTTAAATTAGTGCTAAGAATTGCTGCAGGACTACCACTTGTGAAATTCATTCCTCGGTGATTATCTTATTATAGTTGAGTCAAGAAATTCATTAGTTTAGCATCTTGTCTAAGGATGAGTGATTTTAAACTAAAATAAGTTGACTGGAAAGTTTTAAAGACCTTGTTAATTTATGGGAAAGATGAAGAATATACTCAACAGCTACTAATCTGTTGCCTCTTGGCTGCAAATCCATCCTTCATGCTTACTTTTGGCTAGGAGAGGTGATCACTGGAGGTAAGCATTCCTTCTTTGGAGTGATGTGTTAAACTCTGCCAACAGAAAATACTGGAGGTATAGTGCAAGAAAAAGGGCCTTTTCTTCCTGGCTTCAGTGGACCTGCATTTGCTTCTGTTTGATCCTACCACCCAGCTACAAGTAAAGCATTCAGGTGACATAACCTGTTGCAGTTAATAATGTTTTTATTAAACTTTTCTTTTTCAAATTACTATGTGGTTTCTGCCTCCTGATTGGATCCTTTCCCATTAATGGTGCCATCAACTTCCCACCTTCTCTGTTCATGTTTCAATAACTTCAGCATTCTTGTAGTTTTGTGCATCCCTAATTTAAAACAGCCCTGTTGAATTCTCTTGAATGAATTATTACTCTTAACCACCAAGATAGCTTCACTGTTCAAGCACATGAAGTGAAGTTCTATGGTCCAACATTAAGAAAGTTGGTAACAGTGACTTGACATTGCCGAAATAGCAAGGCATTATATAACCACCTGCTTGTTATGAGAGAAGATCCATGCAGATATTTACAAGTGCTGCTTTGAGGTATATGAAGAATTAGATAGCAAACCATCTACCTCTTAGATCTAAGTTGTTTTAATTGTAACATGTAAAGCAAATCAAATTCAGACAGTTCTTAACAAAGGCAGAGTGTCCCTCTGACATTTTCTAAAACCTAACATTTGCCACAATAATGTTTTGCTTCAATAAAAACTAAGATATCAGATGAATGTATGGAAAGTAATATTTTGGGACATCCATGCAGGTACAGGAAATGCTATTACTAGATTGGTCATAGTTTTGATGTATTCTCAGCACAAAGAGGAAAAATACAGGGAGATCGTATTTATATTTCATTAAATCTATGAGATATATGTATTAGACTTATGAGATGTGTGTATGGTGGATATGTATGGTGCTGTATAAATGTGTGTATATATGTATGATGTACATTTATAATATATCATGGTGTATGTATATATGAAATTTTATACTGTCATACTGAGAATTTGATTTAAATTTAAGACTGCAGTTTGCTTGCCTTCAAGGGCTTCTGGGGTGCTTGGCAAGTCACTGTATCACCTTGTCACCAAAACAAGGGAGTTTGCCTTTAATAAACCATTAAGCCATATATTTGTTTCATGTGCTGTTATATATGTATATTTAATTTAAATCGTTTCATATGATTTTAAAAGTCTAAAATTGCAAAGTTAAAAATAAGGGTCTAAGACAAAAATAGGCTCCCACACATCTTAGCATGAAGCAGCAGCTTTGTAATATATTTTTAAAATCCACAATCATAAAATTAAGACTGCCTCTTGCTAGGAGTTCAAAATGATATTCCTCAATTAAAAATCTGAGTTTAATTTGGCAATTTTAAAATGGCCCAAGAATTTTCTGTAATTTTAAAATTTAACCTTATTTTGATGCACACTAGATAAAATTACTGTGGATTTCTCCTATGTCATGGTTACTCAAGCATATCAACATATATTTCTCTATATCTTCACCAGATAATGTGGCTTTTATATATGAAAATAAAAGAATGAGTCTTCTCAAGGACATTTTCTTATACTGTACTATGTCAAGCAGGACTACTGATTAGGCAGACAATTTGCTCAACTGAAGAGAATCACATTTCATTTTGTTAATTACTCAATCACTAACATCATTTACTGATTCTTTTTCCTCTTCTAGTTTTAGAATTTCAGTATTCTCAATCCTAAATTAGTCTATGATTCTACCCCTTTTTCCCCTTCCTGTATGTTTCCTTTCATGGAATTTAGTGAATGGAAGTCCCAAAGGACTAAAAATTCAACTTGCCCCTGCTAAGTGATTTCTGAAGCAAATCAATTCCTTAACTATGAGAAAATTATATATCCACGGAGATTACAAATGTTGATGAATTATTCTAAAAGATTTTCATGACACTGATAGAAAGTAAAACAAAAAAAAAAAATACAAAGCATTTAGTTCTTCTAGTTAGCTATGTTATTGAAAGCCCTTGAACAAAAAAAATGCTTAAAGTTAATGTCATCTATAGGATGATAAATGCAGAAAACTATGTTTCCAAACTCCTTGTTAAGGTACAATTCATAATATGGGTACTGCCAAAAAGTTTTTTCTGTATTTGTGATATGGCCAATATCTTATTTAACTTCCGACTCCCTCCACCATACCCAGCATAGTGTTTATTCATTCAACAAATATTTACTCCCTGATGTCTTCCAGGTATTATGACAGACTAGATGCTAAACATAAAACTTCATTCACTTACTTCCATTAGTCATGTTTAAAGTAACTATAGCATCCTAGTACAAGTTTACTCTATAGAACCAACACTGTTGTTCATTTTATGCATACTGAACACTAACTGGACATTTCTAATTGGTTCTCAGTGTTGCTTCTCAGTTATTCCTACGGCCCCACAAAGCTACATTGTTTTGGTGTCATGGCCAATATGGAAGCAATGGGAAAAAGAACCCAGGCCCAATCAACCTCTTACCAGTCTTCTCCCTTCACTCAATCAGACTTCAAAGTAGTATGGGCAGGGAAAATGAAGTTTTAAAAAGTCAACATTATTATCCTAGAGTAAAGTGCAAGTTAATTATGTCTGCATCAGTCCCAAGTTTCTTTCAACCATCCTGGAGGATGTAAGTCAAAACCTACACTCATGTATTTTTCTTCTCTTGTCACTCTCAATTAAAACACATATTAGAAGCAAAATCATGAAAAGGAACAAACACTTTAATTTTCTCTACAAGTTCAATTTTTAGGTTTAATTATATGAACAACTTACTGTAATTTTACTGCTTAATTATGCTAATTTGTAATAATTACATTTAAAACCCTTTTTGCTAAAATGTTATTGTGAAATTGTATAACTGATCATTTCAAAATGTTTATTACCATAAATGGAGTGTTTATCATTCCTAGCCAAAAAACACTTAAAACCACTGTCACTTGTAAATTACTTTGCTTATTTATGCTAAGAACCTATCAAGTACAGAAATGTTCTTAAAAACTGAACTTTATCATCATCAAGTTGGATTTAAATGCCTAGAAACAGAAGAAGGCCAACAGAGGCTGGCCTCCCTTTCACTGAATAAAAACTACTTCTGAAAAATACCCTCATTGTCACAGTACTTTTTTTTTTTTTTTGCGATGCTGGGGATTGAACGCAGGGCCTTGTGCATGCAAGGCAAGCACTCTACCAACTGAGCTATCTCCCCAGCCCGTCACAGTACATTTTAAGGTGTTAATTCATAATACCATTTCTTAGTGCAATGCATGTGCTCACACACACACATACACACACACACACACACACACATGCACACACACACACAAGGGGATATTGGAAAATACTTCTTAATTAATAGATGGTATTTCTTTAAAATGATATATGTACTGACTTGTCATTTTTTTCAGATAATTTCCCTTAAATTAAAGCCGGACAAATGTGTCCCATAAAATTGCCAACCAGAGGGAATAAAGGTTTGAGTGGAAGTCTGAAACTAATATTATCTCTATTAGCTTCTGCTTTGAAAATTACCTCATCAACATGTGTGTGCACACTGTGTGTGCATGTGTGTTTGTGTGTGTGTAGAGACCAAAGGGGAAAGTTGATAACCTTATACCCATTTTACAGCTGAGTAAACTGCAGCTGAGGCAAAGTTAAATCACACACAGCTGGAATGTGGAATCTGACTCAAAGTCCTTACTCAGAAACAACCTGTTCTGCCTCCCAATTGACATCTTAAGAATTTTGAAAAATCAAAATAATTCAAACCAAGAATATTTGATGCTAAGAATATGACTATCAAAATCCTAGAGACATAAATAAGGAGATATATACGCAGCACTTGGGGTAAGCAAAATGTAACAGGGTTCAGCAAACTTTGTGCATCCTGCAGTCTAAGAATGTCTTCACATTCCTAAATGGTTGAAAAGAATATCCATGATGTGTCAGAACTGTATAAAGTTAGCATTTCAGGGTCTATAAGCAGATTTTTATTTAACACAGCTCCGCCCATTCATTTGTGTAACATTTTTATTGAAGCTTTTGCCCTACAGGGTCAGAGTTGAGCTGTTGAGACAAAGATGGTATGGTCCACAAAATATAGTAAAATATTTGCTATAGGCCTTGAATAGAAAAGATGGCTGATCCACACTCTCACACATACATTAAACTGATCTGTTATGTTTTCACTACATGGATGTACAACGAGTTAGCACTTCAGTATTTCTTTTGTTATAGACAACATCACTATGGATCAAGAAACTGATGCCAACCATCAAATGGAGCTCAAGTTGCTTCACTTAATTTGTCGTATTTTGGGTAAACAGAAATCTCCTTGAGACACTTTAAGTGTCTGTCTACTGTAACAGGCTATGTGGAATTATTCCTAGGTTAGTCCTGAAACTAGTGCACAAGACTTAGAACCCACGTTAGAAAGCATAAGGGAAAAAAAAAATAAAATAAAATGAAGTAGGCAGTTTTCCAGGCAAAAGCCAAAAAAGGAGTTAAGATCAGTTTGGGAGCCTGAGACAGGAGAATCACAAATTCAAAGCCAGCCTCAGCAATTTAGGGAGGCCCTAAGTAACTCAGTGGGACCCTGTCTCTAAATTAAATACAAAAAAGGGCTGGGGATATGAACAGTTTTTGTGCTCTGATTTCACCAAACCCAACTCAATGGTTGAGTGCCCCTGGATTCAATCCCTTGTAGCAAAAATAAAAAAGAAAAGAAAAAGATAGAAAGGAAACTAAAAACAAATAAACAAACCATCCCCCACACCCCACTCCTCACCCCCCCACCCCCCACCCCCCACCCCCACATAGACTTTGCAACACAGTTACAACAAAGTGGTCTGAGTATGTTACTTTTGCAAATCATTAAATCATCATTCTACACATGGCTTGTTTTCTTTAGTCAAAATTGTTTAACAGAGTCAATCTGCAAAACTCATCTGCTTCACTTAAGATGCACTCCTGAACCAACCAAAAATGTTAGCTGATTTGCTTCTGGCAAGATATGTGCTCAAGGTCCCCAGTAATGCTCAAGAGCTATAATGCTATTGAAGTGATCATGCCTTTACCTCGCATCTGGCAAAACTGCTAAGAACTAATTGCACAAAGCCATAATCCAGAAAAGTTCATCCATAATTTGTAACAAAAGAGCAACACATTAACCCTCATTTAGAAGTCAATGAAAGGAAGGAATTCTAAGTTTTCTACCTCTCCCACAAGATGTGCTCTGAGGAGAAACATCAAAAAACTTAACAGAAACCAACCTAAAGGAAAAAGCACCCATGGTTAGTAATAAGATCTACAAGAACAAACCACAGCACATTCCAGAGATTCCCTTAGACTTCAATAAGGCAAATGCAGAATAAATTCATATGAATTTCCACATGATTATAAAAAGACATCAATTGTTACTTCTAAACTAGCAGTCATTGATAAATAAAGTCATTTCCTTTTTAATCTCAGAATGCAACTCCAGTTGGAATCATTTTGCTAAAGGCTTAACCAATGGGTTAGCAGAAAAGATGAAGTCTTTCTCAAAGGTTAATTTTTATTTAAATTTTAAAGCAATTGTTTTATATCAAAGGGTATGTGCTAAAAAAAATTCAACCCTTATTATGAAAGGAACATTTGATGGCCATCTCCTAATTTTTTATATATATTTAATTGTCAATGGAGCTTTAATTAATTTATTTATTTATGTGCAGTGCTGAGAATTGAACCCAGAACTTCACACATGCCAGGCAAGTGCTCTCCCACTGAGCCACATCTCAAGTTCTTCATAATTTCTTAATTCTATAATGCCATTCTATTTTAGGGGGATTAAAAAAACCTTCCCTTGTTCTGTTTCCTTCTCTGTAAAACATGTATATTAGAACTTATCTCCTAAATTTAGATATTAAGTGGCACAATGTTGCACAGAATTTAGCACATCTCTGTTCCTACCTCATCCCTCACACCCCAGATAATTTTATTATGAGTTCTGACAAAAGAAAAAAAAAAAAAAGTACCTCCCTTATTTTAATGTGCATAGGAACCTCCAGAAGATGCTTTTTACATGAAGATTGTAGGTAAGGCAGCTTGGGGTGTGGTTGGATATTATGAATTTCTAATAGGCTCTGGTGAAGTTGATCCTGCCTGCCCACTGACTTTGAACAGTAGGGCTTTAAAATCATCGAGGATGGGGATCAGCTGCAACTAGAAGGAATATTTTGGTTGCAAAGAACAGAAATGCCACTAAACGTTCACTCAGAGAACAGGAAAATACGTGACCTGTAATAGACATAAATCTGAAGCTGGATCTCTGAGAAAGTCTCTGGTCCCTACTGGGTAGCTGGTTCCATCCTCCTCCTCTTCTGTCCAGTTCCTCACCACCTACTCCAGCAAGGTATTGCTATCAGGTGCATTTATGGTTTTTATGAAAAGCTTTTTGGAGGTCCTACTACAAGCACCTCAATGGAGAGGCCCAGTGTTTGTGCTCTGATTTCACCAAACCCAACAACTTACACATGCAAACGGCACTGATTTGCAAATGCCAGGTTTTACACTCAAAATATAATTCTGCTCCTTCATACTGCAGCTGAATGGCTGACTCTAAAGTTTCCTAATCCCTAGAAAATTACATCTTTTAACATTAAAATAATAATAAAGATGATACAATGAAGTGTCATAGCACTCACTCAAGATAAATTTTTTCTGATCCTCATTTTACTGATGAAAAGACCAAAACTTAGGTGTCATGGGCCAAGCTATAAGGGCAATAACCAAACAGACTCCATTTTACCCTGGGACTCCACATGTCTTATAAGAAATGCTTCTCCCATGAGAAAACTCTGCCTTTGCCATCCTGATCCTGCTTAGCACACCTTGCTTAGAAACACAAATGTTTCTGTTCTTATACAATGTAAAATTGTTCTCTTTTGAGTTCCCATTTTTCTTGGACAGTGTACCCTGTCAGAGAATGAATGTCTAGACATTAGTAACCATTCTTTAATTTGTACTCAACTAGGGTCCTTTTGACCCACTTCCCTTTCTGCTTATGATTCTAGATCTCATGATGTTTGTTTGCAGTTTTGAATCACAGCAACAGCCACTTATGATTAATGTACTGACATGCTTTACTTGTGGTATAAAGGGTATACTCTAACCCCTGGAGGGGGTCAAAGGGTGTAGACATGCAGCCTGCCCCTTGGTCCCACCAGCTGGTGAATGAAGATGGTTCTGCCTCCTGCTTTAAGATCAACTCGGCGATTTCCTGCAATCTCAACATAACATAGTGAAGACAAGAAACTTGTGCAAGGTCAAGGGATACCAGGAATAAGGCCCAGATAGTCATAATGTTCCTGCTCCTAACCACAACACCCTGAAACAACTATTACACAGCCACTAGAGAATCTGAACTCATGGTCAAGGTTTAAGAGGACAGCCATCCCTCAGTATTCATGGGGAATTGGTTCTAGGACGCCCACAAATACCAAAATCCTCAGATCATCAAATTCTTTATATAAAAAAAATGGTGTAGCATTTGCATGAAACCTAAACACATCTCTCTGTATTCTTTATGTCACTTCTAGATTACTTGTTGTACCTAATACAATGCCATCATTATATAAATAGTGTTATACTGCATTCCTCAGGGAACACTTGCAAGGACAAAGTCTGCACATGTTCAGAACAGATGCAATTCTTTTTCCCAATATTTCTGATCCACGGTTGGTTGAATCCTACAGATATGGAATAGCTGAGTGTGATTCTTTGCCCAAATCTTTGCCAGCAAAAAATATACTAAACTTCTGGAATTTTGACATCCAGATATCTCATTGTAGTTTAATTTCATTGGGAACTGAGTATATTTCATATGTTTAGGGGCCATTGGTATTTAATTTTATTTGAACACTCTGTTCACACCTTTTTCTTTCTATCTGGCTATTAACTTTATCTTTTACATTTTGGGGGATACTTTAAAAATCAGTATTTCCTAGACCTTTATCTATAGTTGCAAAACTCTTTCCCCCATTTTCCTGGGTATTTTGACATTGCCTGTGGTGTTATTTCCATGCAATACATTACTACCTTCTTTTAATTGCTTTTGGGTTTTGAATCATATAAAGGACAGTTTTCACCACTTCTAAGTGCTTCTATTACTTCATTTTTCATATTTAGAATTTATTCTGAATCTGGAGTTTGTTCTGCGTATTATGTGAGAAACAAAAGAATTTCACCTTTTTCCATATGTCTATCTAGTTGTTTCAACACTACATATTAAAAAGTCCCTCTTTTTCTCACTGATTAGAAATGCCATCATTTTCACATACTAAATTTTTGGTCAATGAAACAATAGGAATATAAATAACACACATGTAATCCAAAAGTGAAAAACTGAAAACAACCCAGATATCTTTCAGTGGTGAATAAAAAGTTCAAGGTAGAAAAATAAGAACAGCCAGAAAAAGTGTAGTAATTGGATGGGTGGGGGGCAGCTGTCTAGACCTAATGAGCATTAAATATTATAGGTCTTCACAATTAAAATTTGTGGCAAAATCACAACCAAATTTACTGTTGATTCAGAAATCACATCTGTAGTCTTTTCCAAAATGCATTGGGAAAAATATGAAAGAATTCAAGGATGAAGCTATCATATCATTAATTTTAAAAGAAAATGAACTAAGGTTACCCACTCAATGCAATGAGGAAGATCTCTATTGTGTCTAATGCAGAGACTACCCAAGAAAAAACACTAAATGAACAGGCATGGTACCAAATATTTCAATATAATACCATTTTTCAGGAGCGATAAGAAGGGATAAAATTTAAATCGTTTAAAAAAAAGTGCTGCCAAAAGAAACAACAAAAGAGACCAAAAATTGTGTTAGAATGGTTACCTATAGAAGGAAAGAAGAGAAAAAGTAAAAGGTTGGAAAAAGGATTTCCATAAATTTACCTTATTGTATAGTTTTGGCTTTGGAAACAAATTTTCTCAAATCTTATCTTTAAATTCTTTAACATTTTTAATTGAAGCTTTTTTTGGAAATAATCACAGAATCACATGTAATTCTAAGAAATAATGCAGCAACATCTAATGTAAACTTTGTCTATTTACCCCAATGTTGGCATGTTGCTTAACTATGGTATATTATAACCAGCACACTGACTTTGAGACAAAACACTGATCATATTCAAATTTGTTCCCATCCCCATCTATGGCATCAAAATTCAAGCAGGAACCTAGAATTCTATTCTAAAGAGATCAGAACAGGGTGCCCAACACTCCCACCTTGGTGGTGTAAGAGAAGGCCAAGTAGCAGGCCAGATTCACTACACCTCCTATGTGGTAATGGGGCTCTCGTCTCCCGTATCAGTGGAGACAACAGGAGGAGCCTGGCTTCAGCCCCTGCATAGTAAGATGGCACTACTTCCCTACCCAGGTACTGGCAGAGGAGGCCTAGTGGAGAGCAAGGACTTTAGCCATCACCCAATGAAAACACAATGGCATCTATAGAGAATGATAGGCAGAAACACCACCACCCACCAGATTCAAGTGCTGTCAATCTACCATCTTATATCCTGTTCATCCCTTAAGAGAGAGAGAGAGAGAGAGAGAGAGAGAGAGAGAGGAAATCAAGACATTCTGAGATTCTCAGGTAAAGAAAAACTAGGAGATATTTTTGCAAGCAAATTATGTGACTTTTCTAAAAGGAAAGTATTTTTAAAAGAAGCCCACAATATCAAAAAGGAAGAAAGAACACAAAAGTCAAAATACAAGTAAATACAAAAGGCTTTCCTGCTTGAGTTATCCTAATTATATTTAAATGTTGAAACAAAATTATAACACCTCATGTTTCTCTAAAAATACCTACAGGAAATATTAAAAATATAATAAAGAAGGGAGAGTAAAAAGAATAAAGGAGAGATAAGGTTTCTTTATTCCAATTGGCCTAAGATTGATACCAGTGAACTCCATCAATTTATGTATGCTTAAGCAATACCTAGAAGAGCCTCTGAAAATGCTTTATAAACAGATCAATAGATAATCTGAAATGAAACTCAAATACATTCAAATAACCCAGAGGAAAGGAAGATAAAGAAAATAGAAAATGAAAGAAACAGAAAAGATAAAGTGGTACATCCTAACATATAAATGGCCATATTAAAGGTAAATGGTTTAAATATGCCAACCAGAGACAGATAGACAGAGTGGATTAAAAATCATGACCCAACCATAGGCTGTTCACTTCAAATATAATGATATAGGGATTGTAGTTCAATAGATTATGTGCTTAGCATGCTCAAGTTCCTGGGTTTGATCCCTATCATCACCATCACAAAAAATACATATAAATAAATAAATACATAAATAAAAAAAATTATATGGGCAAGTTTAAAGTAAGTGTAATGAAGAAAATACCACACAAACATGAAACAAAAGAAAGCAGGAGTAACTATATTGGTACTAAATAAAATAGTCTACAGAGCAAAGAATATTACTAGAGATAGAGAGGACATACAATAGTATGAGACTCAATTTACCAAGAATATATAGCAAACCTAAAAGTGCAGGTACCCAAAACAGGGCTGCAAAATATATAAAGCACAACATCATCAAATCAAAAACAAATACACCAATATATAATTTCAGTTGGAGACTCTAACAACACCTCTTAATAGTCACTAAGAAAATCAGGACAGGTATAGAAAAACTCAATAATACCATCAACACCAGTGGCTAAAGAAGCTGAGGCATTAGGATCACAAGTTCAAAGCCAGCCTCAGCAAAAGCAAGGTGCTAAGCAACACAGTGAGACCCTGTCTCTAATTAAAACACAAAACAGGACTGGGAAATGTGGCTCAGTGACCAAGTGCCCTTGAGTTCAATCCCTGGTACCAACTCCCACAAAAAAATACCATCAACCAACAGCAGCTAATAACAACACCCAAAAATGACAACTGCAGAATACACATTCATTTCAACTACCATATATGAAGATAGACCCCATCCTGTGAAGTAAACTTCACAAAATTTGCAAGAATTTACAGTTTATTCTCTGAGCACAGTGGAATCAAATTAGAAATAAATTAATAGCAAGACAAAAGGAAAATCTCCAGATATCTGAAAACAAAGTAAAATATTTCTAAATAATCAATGGGTCAAGGAGGAAGTCTCCAGAGAAGTTTAAAAATATTAAATGAAAATTAATAGAGAGCCTATCAAAATCTGTGGAACACAGCTGAAGCATTGCCAAGAGGGAATCTATCATGTATAGCTCTAAACTCATTGATTAGGAAAGAGGAAAAGTCACAAGTAATCCACAATCTCACCTCAAGAACCTAGAAAAAGAACAAAATAAATACAAAGCAAGCAGAAAGCAAAAACTACAGGAGTGGAGATGAATGAATTTGAAAATAGAAACCAACAGAGGAAAATCAATGAAACCAAAGCTGGATCTCTGGGGAGAAAAATGATAAAATTGATAAGCTTCTGGCAACAATAGGAAAAAAAAAAGACCAAAAGATATATATCACCAATATGGAAAGTAAAACAGGTGCTATCACTAAAGATCCTGCAGCTATTAAAAAATGAGGGAGCAGGACATGGTACCACAAACCTATAATCCCAGCGACTTGGAAGGCTGAGGCAGGAGGATCACAAATACAAATCCAGCCTCAACAACTTAGCAAGGCCCTAAACAACTTGGTGAGTGTTATGGGGCACAACTTAAGAACAGACAGATCACCACTGAGAAGCCCAAATTTGAGTCTTTATTAGCCGGCCAGTTGACTGTCTCACCCTAAAATGGCTATTGGGAGAACAGCCCCAACCACAGGGTTGTAGGGGTTTTTATACAATGAGTCAGTACATCTAACGTAAGTGTCTGTTGCTATGATTCAAAACCATAAACTAATATCATGAGATCTAAAGTAATTAGCAGAAGAGGGAAGTGGGTCAAAATAACCTTACTTATATACAAATTAAAGAATGGTTATTAACATCTAGACAATCACTGTTGACATCACTGTTGACATGGTATGTTGCTTAGGAAAATAGGAATCAAAAAGAGAACAATTTTTCATTATGTAAGAATTGCCATTTTGTGTTGCCAAAGATGTCATGTTAAGCAACTGTTGACGGGTACAGAGGCAGTGTGTTCCCATGAGAGAAGCATTTCCTACATAACATGGAGTCTCAGGGTAAAATGGAGTCTGTTTAGTCATTGCCCTTATAGACTGGCCTATGACACTTCCATGGAGTCAAAATGTCGCAGTGAGATCCTGTCTCTAAAAAAATGAAAAGGGCTGGGGATGTAGTTCAATCCCTGGGTTCAATTTCTGGTACAAAAAAAAAGGAATACCACAAACAACTTGATGCTTAGAAATCTAACATCTCACCAAAAAAAAAAAACCAAACAAACAAACAAACAAAAAACACCGATTACTGAAAGAAAAGAAATATTACCACAAGGCACCCCATATAAAGTATACACTTTGAGTAGCCCTCTTAACTAGTAAAGAAATTAAATTTGTAATTTTAAAACATGCAAAAAAGAAATTCCCAGGCCCAGATGGTTTCGCTGGAAATTTCTAGTAAATATTTAAAGAATTTAAACACAATTGTGCATAATCTCTTCCAGAAAGAAAAAGGTTGGAGGGAATAGTTCTAATTCATTTTATGAACCTGGCATTACCACAATAGCTATGTCAGACCAAAAAAAGAAAGAAATCTATAGACCAATATCTCTCATGACTATAGATGCAAAAATTATGCAAAAGGAATTCATTAATGCCTAAAAGTTCTCTACACTATGATCTAGCAGGGTTTATTCCAGTAAGGCTAAATCAATATTCAATGATGGCTTGTGCTGTTTGTATCTTCTAAAACCTTTTTAATATTTTAGCTTGTAGTTCTAACAGTGCTAAGGTTGGGGGGCTGGTAATATCCCCAAATATAATTGTGAATGTTTCTTCATCTTCTCAGCTCTATGAACTTTTTATTTCATTTTGAGATGCTGTTGTATGGTACATACATATTTAGGATCAGTTCACCAGGAGGATTTATCTTGTCATCATTATGAAATGACTCTCTGTTTCTAATAATTTTCTTTGCTCTGAAGTCTAAATGACCAAATATTGACATAGTCATTCCTACTATTTTTGGTCAATGTTTGCATGGTATAATTTTCCCAACCTTTCATTTTGAACTTACCTATGCCATTAAATTTAAAGTGAGTTTCCTGTAAATAGCTATAACTGGTTCTTTTGTTTTTTTTTTTTTTTTTTTTTTAATCTACTCTGCCAATCTCTGTATTTTGGTTGGTATTTACAACATTTGTTTTTTCTGTAATTGTTGCTATGTTCACATTTAAGGGTATCATATCATTTTTTGTTTATACTAGTTTTCTGGCTTTTATTATTTCTCATTTACTGCAGTATTTCCTATGGATTATTGAAAATTTTCATTTTAGAATTCCATCTTGGTTTCTTCAATGTTTGAAAGTATCTCTCTGACGAGCAAAATATAAATTTAACACCTATAAATCAATTGTGTTCCTATACATCAGTAATGAATCGACTGAAAGAGAAATTAGAAAAACGACACCATTCACAACAGCCTCAAAAAAAAATTCAGAATCAATCAACAAAAGAAGTGAAAAGACCTTTACAATGAAAAACTACAGAACACTAAAGAAAGAAATTGAAGAAGACTTTAGAATATGGAAACATCTCCCATTCTCTTGGATAGGCAGAATATTGTCAAAATGCCCACACTATCAAAAGTGTTACAGAGATTTAATGCAGTTCCTATTAAAATCTCAATGACATTACTCAAAGAAATACAAAAAGCAGTCAAGAAATTCATTGGAAAAATAAGAGTCCCAGAATAGCCAAGGCAATCCTTAGTGAGAAATGTAAAGCAGGGGGTATCACAATACTGAACCTCAAACTATATTACAGAGCTAGAGTAATAAAAACCACATGGAATTGGCACCAAAATGGACACAAAAATAGAACAGAGGACACCGAGACAAACCTACATAAATACAGGAAATACAGGGAACTCATACTAGACAGAGGTGCCATAAACATATATTGGAGAAAAGAGCCTCTTCAAAAAATGGTCTTGGGAAAACTGGAAATCTATATGTAGCAAAATGAAATTAAACCCCTATCTCTCATCCTGCACAAAACTCAAAGTAAACCAAGGACCTAGGCATTAGACCAGAGACCGAGCCTACTAAAAGAAAATGTGGGCCCAAATCTCCATCGTGTTCACAATAGGAGTTGACTTCCTCAACAAGACTTCTAAGGCACAAGAAATAAAATCCAAAAACAATAAATGGGATGATATCAAACTAAAAAGCTTCTTCACAGCAAAGGAAACAAACAAGAAGGTGAACAGAGAACCTACAGAGTGAGAGAAAATCTTTGCCACCTGTAACTCAGAGGATATATAAATAACTCAAACGCCACCACAAAACCAAATAACCCAATCAATAAATGGGCAAAGGAACTGAAAAGGCATTTCACAGAAGAAGAAATATGATCAGTCAACAAATACATTTTTAAAAGTTCAATATCTCTAGCAATTACAGAAATGCAAATTAAAACTACCCTGAGATTTCATCTTACACCATTCAGAATAGTAAATATCAAGTATACAAGCAAAAAATAAATGTTGGTAAGGATGTGGGAAAAAGGTACACTCACACATTGTTGGTGGAACTGCAAATTGGTGCAACCACTCTGGAAAGCAATATGGAGATTCCTCAGAAAACTTGGAATGGATCCACCTTTTGAACCAATTATCCCACTCCTCGGTTTATACCCAAAGGACTTAAAATCAGCACACTTTAGTGACACAGCCACATCAATATTTATAGCAGCTCAATTTGCAATAGTTAACCTATGTAACCAACCTAGGTGCCCTTCAACAGATGAATGGATAAAGAAAATGTGGTACATATACACAATGTAATATTACTCAGCCATAAAGAAGAATGCAATGATGGTATTTACCAGTAAATGAATGGAATTGGAGACTATCAGGGTAAGTGAAATAAGTCAATTCCAAAAAACCAAACACCAAATATCCATTCTCTCTGGTAGGCAGATGCTAACACACAATAAGGGGTGGGGTGGGGGGAGACTAGATGTTCTTTGTATTAAACAAAGAATAATGAAAGGAAGGGATGGGGAATGAGAATAGGAAAGACAATAGAATGAAAAGGACATACCTTTCCTGTGTTCATATATAAATACATGACCAGTGTAACTCCACTTCATGTACAATCACAAGAATGGCAAGTTATACTCCATGTATGTATAATGTCAAAATACATTCTACTGTCATGTACATCTAAAAGAACAAGTTAAAAATAAAGTGTGTTTCTGTATAATTTTTGTAATACTGTAGTTACTGAGTATTTTATACAAACATATGACTTATAACACTCTGCTGATTAACATTTTATTACCTCAAATGGAGCATGGAAATTTCTCTTTCACTTAATTCCCTTCATATCCCAATTTTTAAGTATCATTGTTTTGAGTACTGTATGGTGCTATATATTTTGTCTCAATCATCGAATGTGATTTACAGAAGTCATCAAGTTTACTCTACTGTGTATAATCCTTCTTCCTTGAGCTCTTTGTTCTGTCACTCTTCCTAATTCTCCAAGATTTCTTCTTTAATCATTTCCTTCCTACAGAAACAACTTTAGCCATGCTTTGATCAAATGTCTGTAAGCAACAAGTTTTTTGTTCCCCCTTGAACTCTGAACAATTTTATATCCCTTTTCTCCCTAAAGGACAGTTCCAATGGATATAAATCTTGCAGTTGATAGTTCTGTTCTTTAAGCAGGTAAAAATATTCTAGGCTATGCATCAGGAAACACTAGGTAGAGGTGGTCTTTCATTGAATGTGACGATACAAGTTGCCCTGCTACCACACTGTCCCAAACTACCTTGCTGCCTTCTGAGCACATTGTAAGGGTCTCTTTGCTAGCCTCCTAAGCCACCTTTCCTAGATCTAAATTATGCAGATGTTTCAAATAATTTTAAAAGAACATTTTAAAAAGTCTCTTCATCTCTAAACCAGCATTTTTAAAAACTAAAGTCAGACACCAAAAATGTGATGTCGCTGCTAGTCTGTTCTTTCTCAAGAAGGAACTGGTCCATTATTACCCAGGTATGTTCAGCCTGAGGTCAGTAACAGTACATAGGTATTCTGTCATCAAAGAACACTGTTCCTACTCTCCAACCTGATCAGTCTTGCTCACCACAAGTTAACATGATATATAAAATTTATACAGGCTTTAATCAATCCTCACGTGTTATGCTTCTCCTTCAACACAAGGTAAATTATAGCATTCAAATTTTCTCCCCTTCACACTTGGAAAGAAAAGATCCTTGATCAATTTTGTTTACAAATGTGTTTTACAAAGAGGAAGAAATCCTGTAAACAGTAATAGGAGACCAACCTTTCAGATCCCTACCCTTGCACTCAGAAGCCACATACAAACATATCAACTGTAAACTATCCTATGGAATGAAAAACAGATGAATGTTAGACTGACAACAGATTCATCTATCTTTTATATCATACCACATGAAATAAGCTTTATATAAAATTTTCACAGGAAAGACACATAATAAATTTCGACAGTTATGTAAATAGTCTACATTCTTATGTAGTTTTAAAGCATCAGTTTCCATCATCTAATGTATTAAAAACATTTTAAAATCATTGTTAAAATGTATCTTACAAGGAACCTTTTAAGAAAACAATGAGACAAGAAGCAAAGATAAAACCTAAACTTTTTAAAGGTTGTTTTTAAAGATCTTCAATAACAATAATTTTCTTCTATGGGGACTCAAAGATGGATTTATATCTCAAAAGTCATCAATTAAATTATAATAATGTATTTTAGCCAAGGTGATTCAAAATAGCACAAGAGCAGTCACCTTTCTAAAACACTGTGGAATGCAGTAAGAAGATCAGGAGGAACAAAAAGACTTTTGAATTTGTAAGATGAGGTGTATTATATTCTTTAAACTTCATAGCAGTGATCATAGTATTAAAAAGACAACCTAGTCAGGGACCAACATCTCCATCTCAAAGTGAGAAAAATTTAGACACATATATAAGCAATTTATGTACATGAATATATTTCATTCACTCTTACTCAAAAATATTTATTAAGCAATGCCAAACATTAAGACACATAGATGAAAAAAAATGAGCTCTGCTCTTAATAAAATTCTAGTCTGATGGTGGAGAATAGCAGGTGAACAAAAATTGCTATTTTCTTAAAACCATAAGCAAGTTACTGTCTCAAAAGTACCTTGATTAGCAAAGTTATGTTTTTTAGATCAAAGTCTTTAGTAAAATTGGGAGTTAGGAACCTACTGGAGGAAGACAAATATCAAAAGTGTATATACTATATGAATACATATATATATATATATATGTATATATGCACATAGAATACAGTAAATAAAATTCCTAAGTGATGTGAGTTTATAAGAGTCCTGAGTTGTCAGCATTCAGAAGTATGATTTTGTAGGGTAGTCCTTTGCTTGTCCCAACTGTTCAAGAAAAATGTGGTAGCATATATACTGTCAAAACCTATTTATCTGCAAATTAATTGTATGCAACCATCCTTGTCCAGAAGTCATTTGGAGACATCGGGCATATTTCCCAAGGTCTAGTCTTCCATCCTCATTAAATGGAAATGGAACATAAATAGACCTCTTCTGCCTGTGCAACCAGAGATGCACCCAGCATACCCATGGGAGTGGACAGTACTGTGTCTGGTTCTACCATTTAAACACAACTAAAGTAGCATCACATATGTAAAAATATGAACAGAAGCTAAAATGCTACTATGCAAATATAAACTAAAGTAATACAAACTGTGTCTGGCAAAATTGTGAAAACCAAGAAATCCCACTGCAATATGGAACCTGCCAATAGACAGTGAGATCCACACAAGAACACCCAAATTACCCTTTACCATGACATTAAGAAATTTTGATATTGAGAATGAGAGTCTGCTGGCTTTTTAAAAAGACAGTTGATGAGAATGCAATATACATTTTTCTTTAGTTTTATCCCCCTACCCAAATCATGTGAGTGCATTTCCCTCTTTAATTTCAGAATGGCAATATATTCTGACACCAATTCCCTATTTGAAAATATGGGAAACAATCTAGGGAAGGAAAAAGATAGGTTTACTGTCAATGCATGACCATGACTCATATTTTCATATTTCATTCCGGTATCAGCTCTGTCCATAATATTTTTATTTTAATTTACTGACGATCCTGTGAGACAGTATTTTAATGGCCACATGCCAGACAAGGTTTAAAAATTTTCCTAATTTTGTAGATGAAAATGATATCTAGTTGGTTGTATTATTTTAAGCAACCAAAATTGACCATTTTCTACCATACTAAAATTAAAATGTTATGGTCAATTTGAGAATGAATTACAGAATTGATATGTGCCATGCTTTATATTTAAATACTAGTTTTTTAAAGGAACTGGCTAATTAAATAACAAAATATTTTTACAAGAGAAAATTTATTTCTAATTCTCGAAGTTCAACTTGTACCCAAAGATTTTTTAAAACTTCACTTCGATAGCAATAAGAGGTTCTTGAATCATAGTTTAACAATTAAAGTCCTTGATTAATTTAGCCATGAATTTCTTGACATAAATTACTTTAAGAATTCAAAAAATTTATCATCATATTATAACACTCCAGAAAGATTTCAGGTTAGAAATAAATTTGAGCCAAATCTTTAAAGAAGATTCAGTTGGTGTAGGAAACAAAGAACATCGAGGAACCAGAGAATAAATTCATGAGCAGGTTTGGTTACAGTAAACTTACAAGCTACTCAGGAAGGTGTATCCTGAAAGAAAACATCCAAGACAGGCCTGGAGCAGAGCAGACAGCTCAAATGAAGGCAGCAGGTAAGACAGTTAAGGTAGAAAGGTTAAACAGAAAATAAATAAAAATCAAAGCCTGACCCTTGGCAAACTACCCTATAAAAGGAACTGAACAGCAGCCAAACGTGGTGGCATACACCTGTCATCCCAGAAACTTCGGCAGCTAAGACAAGAGGACCGCAAATTCAAGCCAAGCCTCAGCAACTTAGAGAGGCCCTAAGCAACTCAGCAAGACCCAGTCTCAAAACTAAATATTTTTTAAAAGGGCCAGGGACTTAGTTCAGTGGCAAAGCATTCCTTGAGTTCAATCCAAAATACCCTAAAAAAACAGCCATCAAAATAGTAAGAAAAGAAGTTGGGACAGACAGATTAACAAAATTAGCAAGGAAACAGTTTCAAGAATCAAGGGGGTATGACATGATTCAAGGAGCAGGACAATGCCAATGGATTGAGTGGTGAGGATATTAATAATTTCCAGGAATGACAAACTGATACCACTTACAGATTTTGCAGTTTACCTTTTCCAAAAATGACCTGCACAAATCTGAGTTCTCCTGATGGGTAATTTGGAAATGCACAGGCAAAGTGAAAATTAACACATCAAATTTTCCAGGGTTGGAGTTAAACAGAACCTCACACAGAGGCTGGACTCTGTAGGAGGTAAAGGAGCCAGGCATCTGTCTGGGGAAGAGCGTCCTGGCAGAGGGATCAGCATGAGCACTAAGAAGAACACACACGGAAACCATGTAAAAGTGCAGAGGCAAGTGAGGAGTAGGAAAGAGCAAGGCGGACATGACAGATAAGACTTGAAGGTCAGACTAACAGATGCTGGAGGTACTGTAAGGAATCTGGTTTTTCTGGTGTGTGGACAGGAAGTCACTTGGGAGTATGAGTAAAAGAGTGATAAACTACCCTGGACACAGTCCCTTTCCATGGAATATAATTCAATGATTGAAGTTGCTCCAACACTGCTTTCCTGTGTTTAGCACTGACCATGTGGATGGACTTGCATTACTTGTGTTGGCTAGATCTGTAATGAACTCCACAGCAGAGCAATGAACCAGCAGCAGGCTGGGTATGGGCAGCACAGCAGGACTCATCTGGTCTATCAGCTCCAAACAAGGGCATAGCCTTCCCACTTACCTGACATTGCTACACAAATATCATTTCTCTAAGTGTGCTGTGACATGGAAAAGATGAGGAAGCACTTTCTATAGGTAGGCGACTCTGGGTTATCTATATAAGCATTTTAGTGTAATAGCAAAAGTACTGAAAATAGAAATTTTCCTAAATCTTAGATTGTTGTAGGAAAACACATTCCTTAGGTGTTAGAATGCAAGTTACCTTTGGTTTTATTTTTTGACAAAACAGGAAATCAAGATGAAGGAAACCAGATGAAAACTAAGATTCTTCTTAGTTCTATGGTCAATTATACAAAGTGATAGTTCCTCTATTTCCTCATCTGTTCAACAACTGTAACTTTCACTATTTATCATATTTAGTTAGTAAATAATGCATACAAAATGAATTTCATTTATTCACATAATTAACTTTCTATAAAATAATATAAGCCATTCCATTTTACAGCGGTAAGTAAAAATGAATAAAAGTATCCAACACTTCCTAAAAATACCAATAAGATTTTAACTTACAAAAATAAATATTCCACACCTGTAATCTCAGCAACTCAGAGGCTAATGCAGGAGGATCTCAAGTTTGAGGTCAGTCCCACCCAACTTGGTGAAGTCCTAAGCAATTTATGCAGGCCCTATCTCAAAACAAAAATTAAAAAGGGCTTGGGATATAACTCAGTGGTTAAGTGCCTCAAGGTTCAACCCCTGGTTCCAAAGAAAACAACAACAAAAAGAAAGGTCTGATGATATAGCTCTGTGGTAAAACACCTCTGGGTTCAATCCCCAATACCAAAAAATAAAAAACAACCATGTTTGGTCTTCTAGCCTATTTATAATAAAAATCACTTCACTTTGTCAGCCAAGTGGTGAAATATTTATCACAGGTATACATAGATGTTTTGTGTAATAAATATAATTGCAGAGCTACTTTTCAATTATGATACTGACCATCTCCAAATATCATCAAATAAATACATTTTAAAGTAACATAAGGGCAAGCATTAAAAGGAATTTATTCTTCATCCTGAATAAAAGTCAAATGATCTCAGACCACTGCACATAACATCCACCAGGGCATTCCACAAGACAGAATTTAAAAGAATGATGGTGATTAAAGAAAATGAGAAGGAATCCACCATCAACAACTCCTGAGACCTTTTGGTTTTCTTGCTCCACCTCTTCTGTACCATTGTATACCAGAGCAGAGTGAGTGGGCTCAGAGGCACCCACGTCACACCAAGCCTCCCTTGGGGAAAAACTTCTAAATAGCACATATACCATAAAAATAGCAATTCTCTTGTTTTTGTTTCTAAGCTTCACAAAATAATTTTAATACTTTGTGCCTGGACTAGTAGCATTTTGCACTGTGACATTCCTATACATACATAAGTATTTTAGCCAAGTACAAATGTTAAAAGCAGAGTAACATAAGCAATTGCTTATACAAAGGTAAACAGATACTGCAATGTTTCCTTCTTGAATAATTTTTGATGCCTAGTGTATTGCAATTACATGTCAGTATGATATTGACCTATAGAACACACATTGAACTGTGAGGTATGGCAAGTCCCTATGAGAGGGAGCTAACACGTAAATCTGAATATTTGAAGTGGGTTTTTTTTTTTTTTTAAAGCTGCCATGGAAAGACAAAGAAAATCCAGCATTCAAATGCCCTAGAAACTTATTTTTCTAATTAATAAAAATCAATTAAATTTTTTTTAGTAATTCTTAGCTACTTCCTATCAAGTTCTTTATCAATAAATGGACAAAAGTAAAGTAAGTATTGAAGTGAAGTTTTGTTATAGAATTATCCATCAAACCAGTTATTTAATAAGAAATACGCTAGAGAAGTGCTCCTTTACTTCAAATGAGATCCTGATATGATACATCTCAACTTTATAATTCAAGATTTCAGTTAAATGCTTATAATTCACTTGAATTCCATGGTTATAAGACAATTAGGAATCTTATATTTTCTTAAAAGCAATTCTCTTTTAACTTCTAATTTTCTAGAATATTAGTCAATCAACAGAAATTCACTAACAAACTTAATAAATAAAATGTTGGCAAGTACCCTAATGACAAACATGAAAGATAAGGCTCTCTAGCCTTACTTAGCACATTAATTACAGAGTAGCAATTATTAAAATTCTGGTGAAATTCCATAAAATTAGAAAATCAGATTGATAATAGAAGATCTAGAAAAGATCTCATTGTGTGATATTTAATGTATGATAAACTAGATATCACCAAGCCAAAGAACTGAGACGCATTACTTGAAAAATATCCAGATCACATACCACTACAGAAAACTTTCAATTTAAATCTACATGTGATAGCATAGGAACATGCTACCAATAAATAAAATTTAAAGACAATTTATCAAAGAAGCACTAAAAATGAAAATTAAGTATTTATTAGGTTTCTGAAGGAAATTCAATTTCCCTCAAGCTCTGTTTCAAGAGCAGGAGAAATTACAAAGCTGAAACAAATGGAAGCTCCAAGGATCTGAATATGGGAGGGAGGGGTAGCAATGCCATTCAATAATAATTTAAAAAAAAAAAAAAAAAAAAAAAGGAAAAGTTGACTTCTTTTTCAGGTTTCCAAAACAATTCTAAGGAAGAACTGAAGGACTGACTTCAGCCAGAATCAAAATACAAATTTAATACACCTTTAAAAATCCAATTCCTCCTCGGGGTAGTTTCCAGAACATCCCACTCCAAGTCAAGTGTCCACAGGACCAGTCAAGGTCCCAAAAGAAAAGAGATGCAGCCCTTGAAACAGGGTGACGTGGAGGGTTTATGGTGCAGCCCCCCGAGGGATTTCCACTCTAGGCTAGAAAGGAGGTGGTGAGGAGCAGTCCCTGAAACACCTAGAACAGTCACAGGGCTGGTTGCCTTACCAGGAGCACGCGCTTTGGCTCAGGAGCCCACCCATGCCCTCAGGAGAGACCCAGAGGAGGACTTGAAATTCTCTTTCTTCCCTCCCTCTGGCTTCTACTCGGTACCTTATGGATTAAAATCAATCTAGTAAAGAGGGTATGAGCCCCACAGGTCCGTTTGTGGGGTGGGGGGCAGGATGGACAAGGGAAGACATGGGTCTACAGGAGTAAATGGTACAACAGGCAACGCCTACTGTGTGTCTACCCATATAACCTCCCTTGAGCTTCAAGCTCTGGTTTGCGACTTTGCTCTTGCTAGTTTCAGCTCTGCCCAACAATCCAGTGAAGAAGCCTTGACAATCTGAAGCTGTCCCCTGTTTCCTCTTTAATCACCACAAAGACTTTGATGCTTAATATCAAAAAGCAAAAAATTCAAACTAGTCCAAACGACCAACAATATGACCATATAGAAATGATTATGAAGTTCATTATTATGAAGTCCATTGTAGAAAAAGCCTCCAGTATTGTAGATGAAAAACAAAGGGCACAATCTTTAGTATGTTAAGCTTACAAGCAAGCTTGTGAGGAACATATGAATTAAAATGGAAAGCTGATAGGTTAAAACATTATATTTTAATATATTCTAGAAATTTTTAAATGATTATGTCACAAAATATGGCTTGAACATATAAAGGGGAAGGAAGAAAATGAGAAGGAAAAGGAAACATTTACCTACACTATCCAATAAAAGCCCAGACAATGCTCAAGCTGAGAACAATCATGATTCTGTTCCACAGACAATTAAAGGAAATAAGCCAGAGAGCATGCTCCAACTTTCATCAACCATAATACTAAGGAAATGTTTTTAAATTGGAGCTATAATCAGGGGCAGAAATCAAAACACAACTATCGTATTTGAATGTGAAGAAGGCACAAGGGAAAATGTGCTTTAATCTCATATGATTAAGGTACTTAAGAGACTGTGCTGATTTTCAGAATTAACAGGATATCCAAGTTGGAAAAACAAAAGGCTTCATTGAAGGAGCAATGATTTCCGTGAATACTAGATAACCCTCATTTTCAAATGAATGCAGACAAAAGTCTGTGTTCATTTACTACATGGGATATTTTTCCCCACCATATACACAAAGAAGAAATTTCTGCTTAACAATATACAATGATGAAGATAGAAAGAAGTTGCAGAATTTAATTGCACATATATTTGCCAAAATGTAAAAAAAAAAAAAAAAATCTATCAAAATAGTAGGTTTAGAAGGATTGTACCACTACTTTGACCTATGAGGTATCACTGCCTGGAGCCAAGCAGCTACAACCAAACTTTGGAGTGAGGGGATGCTTGACATAAATAGTGAGGTCATGACCTGAGATGTACTAGTACTTAATGTCAATGTCTGATGGCCCCAAGTGAAGGCCTCCTAAGGCATTTGGCTGCCAGGCAAGCTCAGATCTATTGAATTGCCTCTTCCAACTTGTTAGGATCCTCTGTTCCAAAAGAAATAAATTCAACAAATCACTTTGGACCCCCTGAACAAAATCTCTACCTGAGAGAGTCAGATATCTGACCATTTCTGGGACTCAGCCTGTATTAGACCAAAACCTCAAGGGCTAGTTAGTTCTATAAATGTGCATGGCTCACAGGATATCTCAAACCCAACAGTGCTACTTCTTCTGCTTTCCCACGTCTTGGGAAAATTCATCATCACCCACCCAGTCACTCAAACTCCAAAGTTGGGAAGCATCATAAATCACTACCTTTTCCTCATGCTCACCCAACTCATGATGGAATCCTGCAGATATTCCCGACACAGCATCTCCGTATCCACCATCCACCTACACAGCAAACATCTTGGTTCAGACCTGCCATGACACTCACCTTATACTTCTCCTGACTGTCACCCTCGTGGTAGCCCAGACTAGCCTTCCAAAAGCACTCATCTGCTCTTGTTACTTCCCTCTTCCAAACCCTCCACCAAGTCTCACTGTATGGAATAAAGCCCAAGCTCCCTGGCAAGCTGCAAAGGGCTCTGCACATCCAGGTCCTATCTACCTTCTGAGTTTCATGGTGCTTGCTACATGCCCCTTCCTAAGGCCCATCCTCAAATTTGCCAGTTCATGTCCCAGTGCCTTTACACAAATGTTCTGCTTTGCATTCACCCCATCACTTACTTCCCAACACTTACCCACCTATTGATCACATACTCACCTTTCAACACTGTTTCAGTTTCACTCTCTTCACAGAGCCTACCTTGATTAATTCAGGTCCTAGATACACAGTATTTGCTTAACAAATGAATAAAGCCTTCTTATTCATAAAATACCACATTTTAGATATATAGACTAACTAAAAATCTTACCAAAACATGGTAACTGTAGGCTGAACAATGAGCCAGTCTGGTAACTAAAACAAGAACGTATAGGATGCTGATCCTCATCCTAGATTATGCAACAGAATTATCTGCAGATTTTCTTTTATATCCAGGTCATACAGCCAGAGCTCTGATTCACTTGGTCTGGAATGGGGCTTCTCTTAGTTCCCTAAGTGATTATAATACACAACCATGGATCAAAACTATGGGGATAGAAACAGCCCTTCCCTTCTTCTCCATTCCTGCCCTTAAGTGGGAGACAAATCTGAGCATTTGGACTATGACTGCCAATTTTACTAAAGGGCTAAGGACTACTGTAAAGAGATCATGCCAAAAGCATCTCAGACACCCTTCTTCCAGAAGCAACTACCAGAACTATGTTCTTACCTCCCTGCAACCCCCGGTTCTATCTGTTCTGTATAGAGGACCAATAAGATACACTGAAATTGTAGTTATCTAATCAAGAGTTCCATTATTTACTGTAGATATAAGCAACATAGAGGGAACATAGTGAGAAAACAATCTCTTCTCACACACAAGGTCTACAGATTCCCTTGCTAACTTGGGCTTTAGAAATTAAAAGAGAAAAAAATCAGGCTATTCGGAAAAATTTGCAATGATCATGGGATATCTACCCTATCCACAGCAGCTCCTTCTGTGAACTTCTCTGTTCCATTTAAAGACAACCCCTTTGGAGTGTGTGATCCTGCTCCTACCTCTCAGCACACTTTACCCAAGCAAGGTCATTCAGAATGTCCTTCTCATAGGAACTAGGGATGACTGATTCTAGGCAGTCTGCAGGTAGCTAAAGCAATAACCTGCCAGTCCTCAGAACTAAGAATGAGATGACCAGAAAGAAGCAGAGGGGACAGGCCGTGCCACACCAGAGAGGAAAATGAAGTGTGACTACCTTTGTTCCTAAGAATTTCCAGTTCCTGAGTCAAGCTCTCTTGAGACCAGGCAGCTTACCCTCCCCTTGAGTACTGTAAGACACTTCAGTATAAGAAATTTCTTATTGTTCTCTAGCTCCCTCAAGTAGGTTTTATTAAGTTAAAAGAATAATGACAAGCTTAGACCAACTTTATCTGCTGAGTGCAGTACTGAGCAGAATGAATGAGAGATTACAAATGGTCACAGACCAAGGGAGATAAGGGAGCACTCCAATCTAAAAACACAAATTACATCTATGAATCTCAGATTCAAAGTTAAAGGGAGACAAACACAAAAGTCCTGGGTTTTAAAATGCAGTAGCATTTTACAAATAAAGAGAATAAAAAGACTGAAAGAACAAATGAGTTCAAACATGAAGAGCTGAAGGAACATTTTGAAGAGGTTAAAGAAACTTCCCTAAGGTCTCACAACTAATAATTAGCATAAACAGAATTTGTACTCTAGTATTCTGACTTCATATTTAATATTCACCCCACATGCTATGTCTGCCTTGTTGTGAGAGTCCACTGTGAAGTTACAAGTGTAATTTTAGAGGTCACAGAGCTAGCTGCAACCGTCTCCAGGGTGCAGTTGTTATTCTTTTTTATTTAGGCCTAGAAATAAACACTTCAAATTTAACACCATAATAATAACCTAGATTATGCAGATTTTGATACAAATGTTAAAGGTAAAAGATCAACTTTAAGTCTCTACAAGAAAATTATTTGAGAAAGAAAACTACCATTTCAAAGAATGAATGCTTATGTTAGAAAAGAGGATGTGCACAAATGACAGGTCCTTGGAGTCATCTAATTTCAGAGATGTTCTCTTGGTGGGAATCATGAATATTAGCACCAAATAACCAACACTTACCAGTGAGAGATGATGGCGAAGGTGTGGCTCCTCTCTTTCCTGCCCCGGGATGGGTCACACAGGTGAGCACCACCAGCCACATGGCTAGAGTAGAAGGCTTCTCAGAGAAGGGAATTCTACAGATCTGTGTGATTTCTGACAGTCATCCCATGGATGGAGGGTATAGTTAACATTAACTGAGTGAGAACTAGTGATACAAAAGGAACCTAAGGTTTTAAATGACTTAAAGGACATCAACACTAGTGGAAAACCACTTAGGATTATTTGAGTCTAATGATAACTCCCATTTACATAAATACAAGTATTTTTGCTTGGTTTTTTTACACACCATTTTTCAGAAATGTAACCACCGCATAGATCAAGGGAAGACTGTTTTACTAGAAAATTTACCAATGGTTATTTGCTAACTCAGAAAAGCATAGGGCCAGGCAAGGTATTCAAATAAGCATTAGAATATCCCTATATGAATCTGCAGTAGTGATTAGTATACTCTGATGCTATATAAATATGCACACATGCTTCTTAAAATTTACCTTCTAAGGTGACTGTGAATAAGTACTTACTGATATACATGGTACTTTATTAAAGTCATTTTTACTTCCTTATAAGATAGGGCATTGTATTGATTCATTTAAATCATAGTTATATTATCAGTGAGTTCTATTTTCAGATAGAAAGGTGGTATTATAAATTATTTCTTATTTAAAAAGCAATCACTGGTCCCAATGAAATTTAGAGTCACTACTCTGACTTTAAATGCTATGTTTAAAAAATAGTTCAGTTTACAAACTAGCTCTCCAATATTACAGTTTTGGGTTACTTCGCTAGGTGATGCAGGATGCAATCATTCACGTAGCTGAAAGTTATTTCCTTCTACTCTCATGGTACAACAAATTCCTCATCATTTCTCTATCCCAGGGTCCCTAAGTCTGAAAACCACAGTAGACCAGTGGCATATAAAATGCCTTCCCAGCCACAGAAAGAAGAGACCTAGATGATCAAGTCATAGCTTATGTAGTTACAGTGGCAACTTCCTAGGAGACAAGAGATGAGAGGACAGGGAATCAAGAGATCAGCTTAACCACTGCCCTGTGCCCATTAATGCATGTGTTAGTCAACTTTTTGTCACCGTGACAAATACCCGAGTAAACCAACTTAGAGGACAAGAGATTTATTTTGGCTCATGGTCTCAGAGGTTTCAGTCCATGATCAGATGGTTCCACTGCAGAAACGTCTTGGTGGAAGGATGTGATACAAAACTGCTCACCTCACGGCAGCCAGGAAGGGGAGAGAGAGAGGAAGGAAGGGGCCAGGGACAAGATAAGTCCCTTCCAGGACAGGCCTCTATGGACCTATTTTCTCAGGGCATGACCTTCTATAGTTTCTACCACCCCAATACTGCCTTCAAATTGTTAATGCATTGATAAGTTACTCCTTTGGTGAGGTCAGAGACCCCATGATTCAATTCCTTTTCAAGAGCTCCCTCCAATGAACACTGCTGCAACTGGGCACCAAGCCTTCAAGACACGAGTCTTCAGGATGTTCCAGAACCAAACCATAACAATGCGTTAGCCTCAAATTATAAAAAAAAAAAAAAACCATTTCGCCAAAAGTTTGGTTGTTTAAATAGTCTTCCTATAGAGGGCTATATGAATCAGAAAATTACCAGAAGAGAAGACTTATAGTCTCTGTTTTATCCCTGGATTTCTGACACATCCTTGGTTGAAATGTGAAAACATATTAAGAGCTTTAAATTCTTCAGTCGAAAAATCTGCCATGTGTAGACAGATCTTGACCTGAAATCATATGACAACTTCTACCAAGATAATTAAAACTTATACTCCCTGGAGAGGGACAAATAAGGACAGAACATTGGTACTTTAATACACAGGATATTATTCTTAAATGCACAGCAAACAACGCATGCCTGACTTCTCTACTGAACAGTCCAGTCCCTTGGAGAGTTTTGACATGATGCCAAATTATAGCATTTGACAAAGAAAATTGAGCAGTCTGACCAGACAGACTAGAGAAAGATTAACATGGAATTCCACGGGAGCAAGAAACACACAGGACACAGGAGCAAGAAAAAGGGAACATGAGTTAATGAAAAGGTGGTAAGGAGGCCATGCGTCTAAGAGCAGATTTAAAGTGGCAGGTGAGTCTACAAGATTAAAAGGCAGGAAGGAGGTCACCAGGAGGCAAAAGTTCAAAGGAAAACAGGATCCAGGTGGAGGACAGCAAGCTTGCAAGGCATTATGAAAGGCCTGACAAAGGGGGTACCAAAGAATTTAAGATGAGTACACTGAGTCTGAGAGGAAAATGGAATGCCCAGCAGAGAAGGGCTCATGGATGAGTAAGGCAGGAATCCAGTTTCCTGGCAACTAGGCACAAAGATGAACGCAGGCCCCACAATCACCACCCCAACCCAAACCTGCCAGCTGCTTCAACAGCCCCACTGGCACAGCACTAGCCCTGCCTGGAGGTGAGACTTGGGTCCAGGTTGGGGTTCAGTGTCACAAAGGCAGGAACAAGTGAACTGGCAAAGCAGGAACAAAACCCAGGTGCAACTGGTCTGTATTTCACATTCACATGAAAACTCATCTCTTAAAATTCACGGTAAACATTTCCTTTCACAGTTTTAAAACAAACACACTGCATGTTCTTGACTCCCAACAGGATATTCGATGATAACATGCTGAAAATTAGGAGTCTTTATTAACTAACAGACTCCTTATTTCCAAGAGATAAATTATCTAAAGAGGATCCACTTTCAATCACTTTATTTCTAAGAGGTTCCCTCTCAGACAACATCTACCATAATGCAGATATGATCAAAGTTCAATATTGTTCAATATTGTAGGAGGGATTAAAAATGACACTGGATATCCTGCATTATCACATTAATGCACTGGAAATATTTAGGGAAAGTGGAACTCAAACTGAGTGTTGAAAGCAAATATCGATTAACAAGACACTCTAGATGCAAATGAGAAGTTTTTCAATTTAAGGTATCCTAAGTTAAACAGTTTGAGTTTAACCAAAGTCACATTAGCTGAAGGACTGGAGAGCCAAGAAGCCTGATATGATTAAAAAGGTCAGACAGATATTTAAGTTTAAGAGATTGAGTGTGGGGAGGGATTCACCTAGTGCTTAAGAGACTGAAGAAAGCGCAGAGGTAAAGACAGATGAGAGGCGGGAAGCAACAACATCAAAAGGAAAAGAGGTTAAAAACAATCATTTTATCCTTAGGCCTCTATGCTATGTATTTTTTTTTATCTCGTTTTGCTTTTCACTCCATAACTCATGGTAGGGGCAAGATCAAAGTGCTTTTGACAGTTTTAAAATGCCAAATAAGGTTTCCCCGTCACTGTTTTCCACTGATAAAATCTAAGCCAGATAAGTAAATATCCTATGTTCTCTACCACAAAATCCCAGGAATGGAGAAGAAGGGTTATCACAAGAGGTTAAAGTCAGGATAACGAGAAATAAAGCTTGAAGTAAAAAAATACCTATCTCACACGTCCGTGGATCAGGGGCTTTAGACACCACAGGGGCCCCACGTCACCTTCAGAGACCAGCGCCCGGCAGCACAGCCCTCTAGATCCTGCGCAGCCCCACGTGGTGCCTTCACAAAGCCCAACTTCTTTGCCACAGCACTCAGGGTCATTCGCAAGGTGACCTTTCCAATTTTAATTTCTCCCCCCAACAATAGACATATTACTTCAAATCTCACCAGATTACATAAAGACCTCCCAACCTACCTGCCACTCTCCCACACTCACATCCGGGCACTTGTCTCCATTGAACCCAGCTCCTTTGATAACATCTGACCTACTCCATCCCTAGTTCAAATGCCACTCTCTCCTTGGTGCCTTTTCTACTTTCAATTTTTTTTAACAGGATTGGGAGTTACACCCAGGGCCTTGTGACGCTAGGCAAGTGCTCTTCCACTGAGCCACATATCCAGCCCCATTAGTGCCTTTTTCCACCATCCCAAGTAAAACCCTCTTGCAGAGATGTCACATACTTTATTATTCAATTTTTACACATTATATCATAAATCATTTATAAATGACATAAATATATATTCTTCACCACAATATTATAAATTCAGCTAAATCACCACAGTTAGATGGGTGCCTACCATGTTCTCAGGGTATAGAAAATGCTAATCAAAGTCAGGTTTCTTGATAGCTGTTACACAGTAGGTGCTCACTTGCTTTTGGCAGTTTTAATTTTACTAGTTTTGAGACATGAAAACAGTGTTTTGATACCAACTGTAGTCAAGGCATTAAAAGACCAAAAGCAACCAATTTAAGCCATCCAAACAGTGTTGCAAAGATTGTGTCTTGCACCCTGTACTCTAGAGAAGGAGAAGGAGCAGATGAACTCCAGCACAGGTGTACTACCCAGGGCATGGTCTGGCTGGGGTTCTAGCCTAGAGGAAAGGGAGCGAAGTCAAACCTCCTATAGTTGTTTGAACTAGCATAGAGGGAAAAGGGGAAGTGAAAACTATAGGTCAAGTAAGTACTTCTTAATAAGGTACAGGATCTAAAGGAGGTAGCAAGCATTTTTGTAATTAAAAAACCATTTTGAGGGCCTCAGCCAAATCCCCAGCTTGAGGGTATAAAATGGACTAAGTTGAAGAAGTCAAGAAATCCTCTGAGAATTTCAGCTAAGAGAGTTGAAATGCAGTGACTCTTCTCCACTCACCCTCAATTCTCTAGGAAACTTTCAAGAGATTTAAGAGGACCATTAGTACAACCTACATGTTCCCCCGGGTCATAGGGAAAAGCAACAGGCACAGCAGTTAGATCCATTCTAAGAACCCGCAAGGTGCAGAACTGACCCAGGAGCTGCCCACCTTGGGGTGCAGCACAGAGACATGCAGACTGCTCTCCCCTGCCACCGCTAAGCCAAACTGAGCCTGTCCCCTGAAGTGGGAAATGGTCCTGGAACCCATTTTGCCTTGTGTGATCTCAAAGAAGGCATCCTCCTGCCTGGCATGAGAAGATCTCAAAAATAAAAGGGGTCAATATATGATGGCCTACCAACCAGAAGAAAGCCACAGCCAGCAGCACAGGGCCAGAGCGGTACAACCACAGGAGGAAACCTTCAGAAAACAACAGTGACGAAAATCAGGACCACATCCACTAGGAAGTTAATTTTAAACTCTTGCCAAGCACAGAGTATGCCAATTCCACACAGTACCAGTCTTTCCTGTCACTGTACTTCCCCACTCTTGCCACATCCATCCCTGGAAGGGACACCACACTAGCAAGCTAGACCAAACCACTGCAAACCACTGCAACAGCTCTCCCACCACGGGCTGCAGCCTAGAGCAGACTCACCTAGGGAGCAAGAATCTTCAACTTTAAGTGCAATTTGAGATTTTGACTATGACACAGGACTGGAATTAATTGTTGAGTGGAGACTTTATAGCATCGCAGGCAACAAGAGAACTTGATATATTATCCATGTTATCATCCAAGAGAAGTTATATCACCTACCTGTAATTCCATCCAAGAAGAAAGGTTGGAATACTATTAGAAAGTCTTTGAAAGATAAAGAACAACACACAGAATCCTATCATTATTGCACATCAAGATCAGGCACTCCCTCATTCAATGCAGTGGTTAAACAGCATCCCAGTAAAAAACTGGAACAATTCTAAAAATTCAGGAGTAAGGAAATATGATGGGTTCCAGCTGTTTATAAATTTCAGCTAGATTTTTCACAGTTAAATTTTTGAAACATCTATTTGAAAGCAAGATACTAAATGGAAAGTTGTTGCATCTTGCAAATTCCATTCAACCATATTAAAATTAAAGTAGTACTGAGGGTGTTCAAATATTAAGTGATAAAGGTACTATCAAATCTAGCGAGCAAAGTTTATTCATCTTTACTCCAAGGAATAAAAAGACATAAAACTGATTTAACAACCCTGTGCAAGAAAAATTGTTTCATATGCTGGAAAGATTGTATACTAAATTGCAGCTTAAAGCAAAAGGTATAAATCTCTAAAATACCAAGAAATCACTGTAACTGTTTTACAAATGTTGAGAATCTCAATGGGTGTGCTTTATAAACCTCAAGAGTAAACTTTAGGTTGAGTTTAATTAGATTCAAGAGGGGTCAAGGCCAGAAATCTAAAACCAAAAATGAAGTGTTTAAAATGCCACCTTGGAATATATAAATGAACAATATATATTCATACTCAGTATAAAAATGGAAATAAAGGAATTGTGATATGTTATGAAATTGAAGACTATGTTGGCACCTTTCCAAACATAGGGACCAATGATTTTAAGAAAGAGGTATACCAGTTATTTATATCTTTTTTTCATTTTTTATTTTTTACATCTTTTTAAAAATTTATATTTTTGATTCATTGTAAACAAATGGGTACAACTTGTTTCTCTGGTTGTACATGAAGTAGAGTCATACCATTTGTGTAATCATACATTTACATAGGGTAATGATGTTTGTCTCATTCTGTTATTTTTCCTTCCCCCACCCCTCCTACCTCTCTTTTTTTCTCTAAATAATCCATCCTCCCACCCCCCATTATGTATCATCATCCGCTTATCAGAGAGATCATTCCTCCTTTGGTTTTTTGGGATTGGATTATCTCACTTAGCATGATATTCTCCAATTTCGTCCATTTGCCTGCAAATGTCATAATTTTATTCCTCTTTATGGCTGAGTAATATTTCATTGTATAAATATACCACAGTTTCTTTATCCATTCATCTATTGAAGGACATCTAGGTTGGTTCCACAATCTGGCTATTGTGAATCGAGCAGCTACGAACATTGATGTGGCTGCATCACTGTAGTATGCTGATTTTAAGTCCTTTGGGTATAGGCCAAGGAGTGGGCTAGCTGGGTCACCTGGTGATTCCACTCCAAGTTAAGAACAAGTCAGAAGGAACAGGCTTATGCACCATCAAAGATGAGGTTCAAGAAATAAAACACAAAATCACTAAAGCTAACTATGTGGCAAAGACAGGAAAGCTCTCGCTCACCTCCTAGAGGACCCCTGTTGACAGCCACCCCTTTCTGCAGGACACCAGACTCTGCAGGACCCTGCAGCATACCTCACCAAAAGTTTCCAAGGGTATCCAGTAGCCAAAACTGCAGTGCTTATTACAATGCAGATGCCTTGCCCGTGCCACCTCTGCTGACCCAGTCTGCCTGGTATCTGGGGAAGCAGTGTGTGCTGTGAAGGACTCCTCAGGTGACTGTGATGCACGCTGCAGTTGGACAGTCACTGCTTTTACAACCTGAATGAAGTCCCTCTTCTCAACACTCCTAGTTCCATGCTCAGCTACTATCAGAAGCCTTGTGTAATAAACTCCGCTCAACTTTGGTGGGACTTTTATATTCTTCAGTAATTATGTGCCCAGTTCTGCATGCTTTCCATTTAATTAGGATTCTTCTTCTTCTATCACTCATTGTTGAATTAAAACGGCCAAAACAAATTAAGCCTTTGTTATATCTACTTGGAATATATTTTTTATTTTGTCATCAGCAACAACCCTACGGAAAAGATCCAATTCTTATATACACCTAACATGTGGGAAAACCTAGTTTTCAAAATTAAGTTTGCTTTAGCTCACAGTGCTAGAAAATGGTAAAGTTACAATGCAAATCCAGATACCTTCATCACTGTTACTTATTTGGACTTTGATCTCCTTGAAGCAAATTTTATTTTGCAATATTGAAAGAAAAAAAAATGTGCTGGGCACCAAACAGGAGTAGGGTTAGAGCAGAAAAGGTAGTCAAGTTCTCAGTAACACCCATGACTCAAGGCACTTGAGCAAAGCCAATAAAAATGCAGGTAGCTGCAGTGGGTGATAACAGAAGCAAACCATTGTTCTAGAACAACTATGGGATAATTTCCCTGAACAGAACCTTCCATACAATACCATTAGAACACTTTGCCTATAGCTAAGTTGCATTAGAATACTCCATACTTTGTTCGTAGTCAAGGTCTTCTAGTTTAAAAATGTCCCTCACAGAAGCGCTGCCCTTCCTCAAGCCCACTAACCAGCATGACCAAGAGAAGAGCACCCACTGAGGCAGTGTTTTCAGAAGATGAGCTTTTCCTCAGAGACAGAGAAACAGTCCCTGGAGGCCATTGTCCACAGCCACCGTCTGAGATAGCCATGCTTTGCTCCCCACTATTCTACTTCATTTTCTTATTCAGAGGCCACCACAGGTTAAAATAAATATTTCCAAGTTTATAGGCTGTATTAATATTTTGCAGGTGTACGTAAAATGCAATAATCCAACTTTCCCCCCAGAGTTTCAGACACCAAAGCAACTAGCAGCTTCAAACAACTCCCAGGAGATAACCATATTTAAAAAAGGAAACCCAGAGATTTACATACAAAAGTTGTCTTTCCGAAGATTTCACAAAGGGGAAAAAAACGCTTCTGAAATATCTTGCAACCGCTTTTCATGTGTACGAAGGATTCTGATCTGTGAGCATGGAACCTATTTTCAAAAGTCCCAGGCAGGTTAACAAATAATTATCAAATGTTTTAATCTTCTGCATCTATAGTTTTCATTTGAAGGCTGAGAGAGAGATTCAGGCTGAACTTAGTCTCCTGACTAAGCTATCTAGAGACAATTCAGAAATTTGCATTTCCAGCAGTGATTAACTTAATAAGCATGCTAGTCATCCACTATTTTTCATAAGCACAAATCTAATTGATTCATGTTTACTGAATTTTTTAAAGCTTTCTTTACTAATAATGGTAGAGTATGCTATAAAATATCTGGAAGAACTATATTTAATATACTTGGTCAAAAATCATCAATAAACAATTTTTGTTTGCATTGTACCAAGCCTCTTAAAATATACTCATATTGGGGCTGGGGAGATAGCTCAGTCAGTAGAGTGCTTGCCTTGCAAGCACAAGGCCCTGGGTTCAATCCCCAGCATTGCAAAAAAAAAAAAAAAAAAAAAAAAAAAAAAAAAAAAAAAGTATATATGTGTATATATATATATATATATACACACACACACACACATATCACACAAGAATTCTGAAAGCTTAAATTCAGGACATCAGAAATGCCATTGCTATAGATTTCCAAGGCTGCTTCCCTGACAAAGTTGCAAAGTTCATGAATTCTGACTTCCTCAGTCCTTGCCCTTCCCAGTGGCCAGCAATGCTTTATCTTCATTCATTCTCAAGCAAAGTGAAAATGTAGCCCATTATTTACGGAATGTTAATTTCACATATTTTTAAGTTTTATATATCACCATAGGTTGCTTCTGTGGACAACAGAGAAACAACATTGATTGTGTCTGCTTTCCAGGGGCTTTCATTTCACAAGGCCAACAATCTCTCTCAGGAGCTATGAAGCAAACGATGGTCAGTGAAGACACTCACAATTTTAATAGGTGGTCTCTATGAGCTCTCCATAAGCCAGCCAAACACTTGCACTCTCACCTGGACCAGGTAAACTATATAGCTACACAGAGATAGTTGTTTTTCAACTCATTCATGTTCATTTCATCATTCATTGCAATCACCTCACTCCCTGTGCATTAGTTTGGATCACCTGGAAGTACACACTAAGATTAAACATGCAAAACACATACTGGAGAAGGAAGCAGGAGAAAGAGGGATAGCTTCCTCAGAAGCACAAGAAGGTCTAATGCCTTGAAAGGAAAGAGAGAAGGACTGGACAACAGCACAGTCCCAAGAGAGGAGCACCCAGGCCAACAGGGGTCCAGGAGCTAAAGCAATCCAAAAGGGGCATCCCACATCACAAGGGGATAGGCCTGCCTGTCCCTTCTGTGCCCACTCACTCGCTACAAGGTCCTCAGAAATAAGGTGGACAGAAGGGCAGCAGCTGGACCATCAGCAAATGATGCTTATGACAGCAGGAGACCCAAGGGTGCATTACCCTGGTTGTTGTAGCACATAAACTTACACTAATCATAGGTAAGACACAGTAAGCACTATCTGTGCAGACTATTTAAAGTGGGTTTTTTATAATGTATCAATTTAATACAACCACACTGAGGTAGGTACTATTATTATCCCTTTGTTACAGACCATAAGTAATCATAAGTAAGTGTGCATGATCAAATAGCTAGTAAGTGGCAGAACTATCCTGTGAAGTTGGATGCCTTTATTACTTCAAAAATCTGAATGAAAAAAGCAGGGTTTTTTCTTTAAAAACTTTGGAAGGACTCATCACAATCAAATTGGTAAGCTATTGCTGTCACATTAAATGTAATTAACACAATTTAAAAAGTTTAGGGAAAAGAAACCTTAAATATCTAAGAAGAGTCACTCAACATCTGTTGAATTCATTCCTCGTTGATAATATGTGCCAGATGTTGTTCTGTGAACAAAACTGACAAAAAATCCCTGCCCTCATGCAGTTTATAGTTCAGTGTGTGTATATGTGTGTACTAGGGATGGATGATGAATATGTCATGTAGGAGGTGATCAGTGCAAAACAGAACCAAAGTAGCAAGTCTGTGGCTGGGTAGAAGCAGGGTGCAATTTTAATTAGGGACAGAAGGAAAGCCTCACTAAGTTGATGGCTGAGAAAAGGTGAAGGAGGTTAAGGAGGTGAGAGAGGGATACCTGGGGGGAAGGCATTCAAGGACCATGGGAAGGTAAGAGCAAACATGTTCTTTGGACAGCAAGGTGGTGAGTAGCTGCAGCACAGAGCATGGGGATGGGGGCACAATAGCAGGAGATGAAGGTAGAGAAAGGGGGATTCTGGACATCCAGGTGGGTCATGGTAGACTTCCACTTTCCCTGGGGAGACAATGGAATCTGCTGTAGGTCCTGGACAGAGAAGCAATCAGACTTTTGTTATAAAGGAATCATACTCCTTAGAGAAAGAACAACTGAGGATTGTGGATAGTAAGGTCAGAAGCAGGAAAATAAGTTGGGGAGGCAACTACAAAATGTATGGATTGCTTTGTAAACTCTATCCCAAAATTAATTTCTTCTATAAAATATTTAAAATGGAAACAGTAGAAAGTGTATTCAGGATATGATTTACACTAGGACTACAATTCTTAGAAACATATTTAAGGAAAGACACTGATCTGTGGTTCAGGTCTTTGCTTGTATGCTCTTCCATCTTTTCTTGGCCTTCCCCTTCACATGCCTAACCCTGCAAATGACAGTTCCCAGTCTCCCTTCATAGCTGCTCCTGATTTCAATAGGCTGATGAGAGTCTAGCAGAAGGACGAACAAGGAGAAGGTTTAGGCATTTCTCACCCAACCTCTCTGCTTCATGTGGCATCTCCCTGTCTGCCACACACTTGGTGGCTCCAGTTATTACCAGGTGGCCCTGGAGCCTAGGTTATGGTCTCACCAGGCAGTCCTGTGCTTGGCTCAGACAACATCAGTTCCTTCCTTTGTCCTTTTAGCCCATGGCTGGAAAAGGCTTCCTGAAGCTGGTAACCTCTGCATAAGATTCCTATTTGCTCTTTAGGCCTTTTCAGTATCTTTGTAGTTAAATTTTCCACATTAAATCCCCTCTATTAAACCATTTGGCAATGACTGTATTCCCAACTAGAGTCTAACTACGCCTACCTTAAAAGATTCACAAATAAATGCACATTTATATAGTTGTATTCAGTTAAAATCTTGAAGGTAAGCATCTATCACACCATATGATCTGCACTGTTCAGAGTAAATCCTTCTCAGGGGTATCAGGCTGGGGCAGAGGGCATGGCAGAAGACAGGGCAGGTAAGGACAAGCAAAGGGATGTGGGAAAAGGAAAGAGAAGTAGAGGAGCATAGTTGTGACAAGGATTCAGTGCTCTGCAAACATTCATCTGGAGCCCAAGCAAAGCCCCAGAGGCTCCTCGTGCTTTCAGGAGTCACTGGTGGAAAACTTAGCCCTGCCATTCCTTCAAGGAGCCTCCTGCAATTAGTCACCATCACCAGGCCACAGTCACTTTGGGGGCAGTGTCCTAGGACAGCCAGAAGGGCCAGCCTTGCTTTCACCAGTACTCCTCATCACCGCATATGACAATGAAGGGGAGGGGACAGAAAAAGCAGTCACGAGACACCTGAGCCATTCAGCGTCAAGACTAAAACACTATCCATGTTTTCTACAGAACATCACCCAATGGCACACCAAGCAGTGCACCGCTCAGCTGTGCCAGAACAGTGTGTCACGCACATGCAAGGACAAGAGAGACTTCCATGAGCATCCTCGAGGCTAATGCTTATTACTACTGCAGATAAATAGTGTGCATAAACAATAACAGACATCCAGCCTCAAGTATGTGCACAGAGCAAAGGTTCTATAGGAAAACACTTAGGGCTATATTGTGCTGCCTAAGTGTTTGGTGTAAACAGAATGCTAAAGTGACCCTGGGAACACGGATGCTCTCCTACTCTCCAACAGGAAAACACTGCTTCAACACTGCAACTGTCAGATACCACTTAGTCTAATTCAAAAAGGACTCGTGTCCTTGAAACTCACAGAACAAAGGGACATCATTATATCTGTGTAGGACTCAAAAGAATTAGATAATGTTGACTGACTTGATATATATGAAAATATAACCCATACAAATATAACCTATAAAAGGCTTCAAATTACTTAAAAGCCTTTCTGCCTGGGGAGGAAGCAGTTCGTAGTAGAGTCTGAAAGCTTTTTAGGTGTGACTTTGATCCCCATCTGCAGTGGGCAGGGCAGGAGAGGGACACTGATGGAAAAGAAAGCAAGACCTTAGAGAAAGGGGCTGCTAATTTCTGCGAGGGATCTTCCTCAGTGGTAGTGGTGATACTCCTTAAAAATAATCTGCCTGGAAGCTAGTGCTTTCCTATGTCAATATCGTGGAGAAAGGAAGAGAGCAGTCATTGAAAGTGAGAGGAACTACCCACACATTAATTTATTCAGTCCTGATCCATCCCTTCCTTCATATATGAAAATGTGTGTTAGAGAAAGGGATTGAAAACTTTCATTCCAATGAAATGCAGATTGGAATTCAATTTCAAATCACAGATAAAGGGTCCTCCCATTCATACTATAATCATAGCCAAAAGAATTCTAAGAGCAATTAATTTTTTACAAAGTGTCAAAATGGACCAGAATGATGGGATGCCACGGGGAGTTTGCCCTTCTGGTTGGAGGTATAGGTTGTGGTCCTGAGACGAGAAAGTGGTACGAGAGCCAAAGAATGAAATTTAGGGAACAAGAGAAGTCATGGAAATAGGAGGAAAACCATAGAATTTTGAAGTTCTTTAAATATGGGACTGAATATGAAGCAAATCTGAACTTCATCTATATCTATCTCTCAAGCCCCGACAACTTCTGAATTGAAGGCATGATTTTTCGTTACATAACAGTCTCCTCCACAAACATGGCCAAAATTAAATTATCTTTGCCCTTGTGGGCACACTTGGTGGCTTAACTGCCATTTCAAAGCCCTTCTTTCTTTCTCTCCAGTACAGAGACAGGTAGGAAAAATATTAACAGCCCACCCTTCCTAACAACCGTGGTTTGTCTGTAAGATACAGAAAGATCTGGATATGGGGAGGTGCTCCCTTCCAGCATGAAGGGTCTCCAGGAGAGTCCACAACCCATCCCCTTTCTTCAGCCTGGTACAGACACTTCACCGGCAGGAAGTTGCAACCAGGAAGGTGAATGCCTCCTGCCAGGGAAGAAGACCAGGAAAACATGGGGGCGGCAGCATGTTGGCACACAGAGCCACCAACCCAGTTCTGTAAACAAAGTCCAGAGGTTTAAACTACTACTAAACCTGCTTCTGTTCAGAACCAACATAACCCTTGCTAGAATATCCCCCAAACCTTCTCTTACCCTCTGTTTACCATCTTGCCAATGGTGTCCACATCCTATGGTGGCACTAGCAAGATCCTGAGAATAATCTCTACATCTCCTTTTTCAGCCCTTGAGAGTTTCTCATTCATGTCTTAAATATCTCTAATGGTCCTTCTTTCTTCTCCATCTTTCCCCCTCCATTCTCTCATCCCCTATACTACTAACTACCACTGAACTCTGCCAGTCACCTGCCAGTATTCCTGGACCCACCAATCTCTACTTCCAGGCTTCTCACGCATCCCAACCGTGAAATCTAGACTCCCACCTGCCTCATAAGAGTCCTCCCAATAATGGATTCTATCTACAAACTTAAAAAAAAAAGTAAGAAGTGGGCATTTGTCCTGCATTTTAACATTTAAAAAAAGTAAAAACAAAGTAAAACAAAATACCACTTGTGTTAATCAAATACAGAAAGATGTCAAACAAATTATTTAGGGGAATAGTAAGCACTACATAAGCTTTGTTAAAAATAAATGAAACTGACTTTATAAAGACATTTTTAAGACTACCCAAGATTTACATGGCTACAGTGAGATGAGTATTCTTACAACTATTTACAGGATTATATATATCAGCACTGTTGTTCTACAGAACGATGATTCAATATGTGCTATAATTCTCAAAGTATGCACACTCTAACTAGCTATTACCAGACTAAAAATGTGAAATCTGCCCCTCATCTCCCCATAAGGTACCCAGAGATGGTCATCACAGTGCAAATGTTAATGGTATGTATGTAAGACAGAAGAATAAAAAAACATTTAAAAAAAGCATTGGCAAGAGTTTTCTGAATAGGAAAATACTTGGTGTATTACACTAAGTGGTAGAAAACCAAGCAAGGCAGGAAACTGTTCATGGCATGATCAATGAGAAAAAGTCCTGAAAACAACAGTGATAAAGACAAACTGCTCGGCACTCACTGTTAGAACTGGTCAGATTACAACCGTCTCCCCCTCCATTTTTCTGTTTCTGAGCTTTTCAAGTACTTTACCACAGGCATATGTTATTTCTATGTTCCCAAACATAAAAGTCTACTCTGGAGATATATAAGGAATAGAGAAACAAAAGATAGTAAAAACTGAAAAAGTAAGAGACTTGCAGGTTATTTGTTAAACAGATAACTGTTTCTAACAAGACTCCGGGTCATGTGCCTGCAACAAGATCAATGATCTCCTTACCTTTGAGCCGATCCAACTCCGATCATGAGGTTCCCACATTTTAAAATTTCCTATTCAAACAGCTTCCCAAACAACCCTAAATAGTCCTCTTCATAAAACCACTGTTGAAGGTAACACTAGAGATGGAAAATACCCAGGTCACCTATGTCAGGCTTAGATCATATGCAGTAAAGCTGTGGGGGTCACAGGTTTTGTCCCATGATATGCCCACACACTCCTGAATCAGTATACTCTAATAAAACAATTTTAAATAAGAGCTCTCACCCCAAAAAAACAAAGTAGTTCTTAATTAGCAAGTATGACCACTGAGGCAAAGACCCAGGAAAATGGAGACAGGAGTCTGAGTTCAAATTCGGACACCATCATGAGCAAACGTATGACCTTGTTCAGGCTGTGGATGGTCTCTGAGCAAATGCAGAAATGGAAATAAGATGGGATTAAACTCCTACAACCTAAAAGCACCAATGAATCCGACTCATTTTTTTTCAAAATCCACATGTGCTTTATCAGTTGCTTTTCAACCTTCCTCCTCTGAAGAATGACATCTTAGAAACTGATAAGCATTAATATTTCAGGCACAATGTGTATGCTTGACATTTTCAACTATATATTTTCTTGATGATACTGAAATGATTCTGCTCTGAGGTCTCTGGACAGCAATATGTAATTATGAAATGAACAAAAATAGTTGGAACCCAGTGAGGTCCCTGCTGAGGATTAAAAAGTAGAAAGTATAGTATTTTTTAAAAATATGCTAAAGAGAACTGTCTTTAATGAGAATAAAAGAAGCCACTTCATAAAAAGTTAAAATGTTCTCATTGTCATGCATTTGGCTCTTGGGGGAAAAAACACAGATGGTACTATCTACTAAGGTCATTACAAATTGATATGGTCAGGGAGCAGGGCCTGAGGGCCATGCACATAAAAAAGAACTGGACAACTTCTGCCCAAAAGTTTCTCATGGAATTCAGACCTCTCTCTGACCTTAGCACACACCTCAGAAGTTGTTTTCAGAATATACTCCCAATTCCCTTATTCTTCCATTATTGTTTTCCTCCTAAAACTACTTGAGATTTTCAGTGTGACTGGGATTTAGTTAACCCAATGTTTATACTACTTTAAAGAATAATGCACCAAAGAGTTCTTACATAATTTGTTAAATGATTGATGAAACTTGGGATTCATTGTTTAAAAAATTGGATAATTACATGAAAACCTTTCAGTTTTTATTCTTATC